>NC_056741.1:348599759-348899759 GCF_019279795.1 Protopterus annectens | reverse complement strand
TTTGTAAATGAATGGAAATTATTCTTAAATCCATTTGAAATATGCATGTAGAATAATATTAAATGTTTATTATTTGTTTTAACTGCATTAATTGGTAAGTTTAGTGTTATGCTGATTGCATCTCTCATAAGTGGGCAGTACAGTATTTTGTCCTTTGTAGGGCAGAGAATGGCCTTACATTTCTTTGCCTTGGGTCATTCTAACCTGATATTTGAACATGCATTGTGGAACAGATTCCTGGCAGTTTTTATTACTTCATTTTGATTGAGGAATAGTTAATAAGACTGAACTAGAGGCTGATTTTTTTTTTCTCTTATTAGGGATATGTTGTATGTTGTTAAGTTAAGAGGAAAGAACAGCATGGGCAGTCAGATTCTGGGGGGTGAGGCAAAATTGTTTTAGTAATTGCAAGGAGTAGTTTGAAGGAGTTGCAGAAGCATTTGTGATTATTTTAATTACTTAGTTTTCTGGTCTGTGAACTGTCCTGTAGAGCAGTACGTCAGAAGTGGTACAATGTTGATGTATTTTCACACACACACACAATTTTCAAAAAATAACAGTGTTCGCAGCAATAGATGTCTGTCTTCCATAATTTTTATGGTCAGATCTGCAGCTGATATTTCTGTACTAAGCTGCTTGGTTTTGTGTGTTGTTTTTCTTTGCAGGTGAATGCTGTCATTAAAGAACGTGAAGGTTATGCACCAGGAACAGAGTTTCACCGTTGTAAGGAAATGTCAGAGTATTGTAGCACGTTGTGCAAGGACCTGTACCTGTTCCCTGGTATTTACCCACACAAGTAATGGATGTTGCCCAGAGCAAAACCGTGGCAGTATTGCCTGCTCACCAGCATTTCTGTTTCATTTCTACTGAAACTGTTCATGTATCTTAATTCACTAATCTTTGGTGACTCTGTTTGGAATTGTGAGGCATAGGAGGAAGCATTTTATATTGTCTTGAGTTTTTTTAAATTCTTAGAATATTTTTAGTAACTGTTAAACTCCCAGAAGGACTATTGTAAAGTATTGATTGTGGCAGACAGCAAAGACCATGACTTTTTGTTGTAAGTATTTATAAACAGAACCTCTTTGCTGTGCAAGGTATCAGTTATTTTTTTACATATATATCTTTCTAAACAGTTGTACCTACACCTCATGTTACAGAAATAGTAGGCATGATTGTAATAGTAAGTATTCTTTACAGAACAAAAAGTGGCCACATCACTTCGCTTGTGATATGTGGGGCAACTTTCTGTGGAACAGACCAAATTGCAGATGTAAAATAATTATTTTTTACTATTGTATTCTGATTATTTTAACGGTCTCTCAGAATTACTCTGTACTGTACATCTTTTCTGTTGAGAGAGAGGCCTAGACCAACATTCCCAGCACATGTCTTTCAGTGATTTGCGCATTTAGCTGTCCTGCCATCCAGCAGCATATGGGGCATACAGTGTAGTAATAGTGTTCTAAAATGATAAAGTATATTGTTGTAACCAGTTCATTCCCATGCAGTATACGTTGTTCTTTTAGAGCATTGTTGAATTCTTTGAGTGAATCAGCTGCACAGATATGCTACTGTGTTTCAGTAGCCCTAGTTTCCAAGTGGTTGAAGACTAGGATAATACGCAAGTGTGTTATTGCTAGCCAAGCAGTAGTGTCTCTTGCACAGTTTTTTCCACAAACATCTCTTCAGCCACAGTGCTGCATTTAGGTGGCAGGTTTGCAGCTTCTTGTCCACTCCAGTGGTTAAAACTGAACTGCAATATTTTTTCGATAGTAACAGTTCAGGACACCATCTTTTGTGATATTGTATGTGAGAATGGTGCTTTACATGACTTAGTTACTCAGCACATTTATATTGTAATTTTAGCATCTCTACTGATTTTTGTGTATTTAAATCTGCTACTTTATAACCAACTTTAGTGCAGGTTAGTGTTCTTGTATTGTATTTTATAGACTGATTTATATTTTGTAGGTGTTGGCACTTAGCTATATAAAACTGCTATAGGGATGTATTTTGATAGTGATAATGTGTATATCGCAAGTCTTGCTTCAAGATGTCTTTGGATATTTTTTGACAGTTTAGTGCTTCTTTTTTTTTAAATGCTATGGCAGGTGGAGGGGTACCTTTGATATTGTACTGTAAAGTATTTTAAAGCATATAACAATTTGTACAGGAAAGTTAATTAATTTGTAGCAGTATTTTCTGATGTACCAAAGGCATTGTGAGGATTTGGTATTGGCTCATAAAACAAACGTTTAAGAAACAAAAGTTTTGCAGTGATGTGGGAGTACGACTCTGATTTGGAAATATTAATTTGAGAAACTGCCACAAAAGGTTGGAAATGCCTTTGTACCACTTCAGTAATCAGTCAGTAGTAGGGTGGTAGAAGTTGGAGCATGTTCGCATTAGAAGTTAGAGAAGATAACTTAAGGGATTGGTAAAAGGCCCTACAACAGGAGGGTGAGTATGTGCTAGGAAAAGGGAAGGAAAGTTGTCCTTATGATTTGAGCACAGGCAGTGATAGGAAGGAGGTATATTTCTGAGTGAATTACCTGGGATGAGGGAGTGCTGACATATGGCAAGTGGCTCTGTTTCACTATGTATGATAAGTAGGGTGGAAGTAGGTACAAGTTTGCTGGGTAAATAAACAAGTAGTTAACTAATGCCTTAGCAGCTAGAGGTAGATCATCGTAGTTGTCAGAAACACAAAGAACGAGCACAGAATAATTTTTTTTTCTCTTTCTGTATCTGCTGACCTTGATGCTGGCTGTGGTCACCTCACCCATTCACCTGTACTGGGTAACAGCCAGTTGTGGTGCAGCCATCAGGGAATTTTGCGACATTCCCACTTGTACTGTTTAAGTGCTCAGGATAGGGATGTGCACTAAGTTCAGCTTGGTACAGTAACCTGCTTTTGCAAGTGGCATTGCCCCTCAGGCGGCTCATCATCGCCAGTTAAGACAACACCCACTAGTTTCATGGTCTCCACCAGAGAATCAGGAGATGCACAACACACCCCCATGCCATTTCCAAACACATATTATCTCTGTTCCACTGTGCCACAGATCAAGAAGCATGGAATACTTTTAAATCTGTGCACTGTAGGTTTCAAACACACACACTGCTTCTTTGGAGAAAAATTAGTGATACAAACCATGTAAGTGGGAAAACCGTGCACCACTTCATGGTACACACAAGTTGTCTCAGTATATCCATTCATTATATTTTGTGGCTATGCATTTAATAAAAAAAAAAAAGCCACAATTAACAGAACCCTTGGTAGGGGAGCTAGGACCTCTGTAAGGTATATATCCCAAAAAAAAAAAAACATTCAATAATGTTAAAACCTTGCCCATTATACCAACCCCCTAAGTTTGGAGACTTGCTCCTGCATAAAATAAGTTAACTTTTTCAGTGGTGTTGTTTTCTGACCAGTTGTTCTTTTTTGAGTATTTGTAACGCGACAATTCATAGTGGAACCAAATTTTTCTCATCTTGTAGCAATAAATTAATGTTACCTCCTTTTGTAACCCAGAATTACAGAATCTCTCTGAATATAGGTATGTGTAGCGAATCATCCGCATGAGCTATTTTATGATGTGGAGCAGTATTTTTGTGCCCTAGTTTAACAGACTAATGCTGGGGTGCCTTCTGTTTGCAGTCTGCATGTCCTCCCTGTGGTCACGTGGGTTCCTCCTGGTGCTGTGGTTTCCTCTCACATCCCAAAGACATCCTGTAGGTGGATTGGATACTCTAAATTGGCCGTAGGTGTGTGTGTGTGCCTTCTGTGCAAGGTTGGGCACCGGGCTGGCAACTCGACAATGTAAAACTCCACTGCCAGTCATGAGCGTACAGGTGATCCGCTCTGGCGACACCTAACCGGGAAAAAGCCGGAAGAAGAAGTTTTACAGACTAATCAAAACTAACCAGGACGAAATGGACTAGCAGTTTATTTGATGAAATAGGTGTTAAGCCCCCTTCAACATACCCATCCAGGTTTTTGTTCCTATACAACCCTCCTTAAAACATCCTGCTGTGCACAGTTATGAGTTTTCAACAAAGTGGTCCTTTTATAGATTAAGACTTGAGTGACGACACACTTGCTGCTTTTTTGACTTATTTGAAAGAGGCATTATATGCATCTTCTACCTGATGCCAGTTAAATGCTCTGTGATTACGTCATAATTCCCTAGCTGATTTGACTGCATGTAATTGCAGACATTGATGGACAGATAAGTAAACCCTGTTCGATTTATCAGCATAGAATATTCCAGTTTTGCAAACAACTAGCCCATACATAGTACAGCAGGTCATGAAATGTAAAGTATGAAAATGCACCAGCATGCTATTTAGAAGATGTAAATAGCACCTCTGACCTTAGGGTAAAAGTATTGTTGAAAACATTAACATTTGTCATAGTCACATGGTCCTTTTAGGAAGTGCCACTGGTGTAGGAGATGGTATAACTGAGCATCGCATTTTTCCCAATTACATCAGATATTTAACACTACATTGGCCCTGTGGTCAGTGTAGTTTCTTCTAGTTCTTTGTTATATCAGTAGTCCACAAGTAGCTGTTTTGTTTTTAAATAATTTGTATATTATGTGATATGTATGCAGTTATTGTAGTTTAGGTAAGAGATGTGGCATCCTTAGTTCCCATTGTAGTGAGCAATGTAAATTCATTTTTCCTTTCTTTTGTAAAGAGAGGAGATTACCTAGGATTATTTGGTGTTTAGGTAGGAAAGTTTTGAAAATCAGACAGTGGTCACCTAGCATGGGAGATGGTGACTGGGAGCGGGGTGAGCCTGAAGGGCTTGATTTAAGACTCTTTCAGGGATGATATGCTTTCTTGATTTTTAGGGTTACGCCTAGTAGGGATATGACATTTTGATATCATCCTTATTTAAGCAAGCTGCTATTTAGCAGTTCTTATAGTTATCCCCCATCTTTTGGCCATCAGTCCTCCTCTGGCAAGCTGGCCCATTTGTTTATCTTAACTCGATTAAAAGTTGACTGGGAGGGGCCGTCATTTAGTTGGCCATCAGGCTTGTTCACATTTTTGACTTTTTCTCCTGGTCCTAATGGTGCACACTCGACTAGGCACAAGGAAAAGGTGTGTAATGGGCCATCTGTGGAAGAGATCCCCTCACTTCTGAAGTGGTCGTTCTAATCCCAGTAGTCTTGCCTCTCCCCTCAGAGCCTAAGCAGTGGTCTCCCTGCTCCCTGCCAGGGAGAATGCACCACCAAGATTATGCAAACCCCACCTTTCCCCACACTTGACCCAGAAGTGATGAGCACGCTACTCCTCCTCACATTTTCACCCTCCTTGCCCACAGTTATCCATTACCAGGACCACTAGTCAAACTCTTGTTGCCTGGGTCACAGTCTGTAGTCTGTTCACTAATTTTTAAGTCTGTTTGTTTATGTGATAGTTAGAAAACACCAACCTTTAGCATAAAGATTAGCTGTAAGATGTAAAGGACCCAGTTCTCCTGGTCCGTGACTGGTGGCAAGCAAAAAACATTAAAGTTTCTGGGATATGGGTATAAGCCTACCACTTTCTTTTCTCATTGGCATCTTTTAGAAAGTTGGGAGGGCTGACAACAGGTAAGGACATGATATATGGACAGACCCAACAGTTTGAGAGTTACAGATTTGCTGCAAGTATTAATGATTTAATATGGATGGATGTTTTCTTTGTATCATAGCTGTACTTTAAGATAGGAAACTTTTATAGAAGTAATTGATTGCCTAATAGTGGTAGTGCACTCCTGTATATGAAGCAAGAAAAGGCAAAAGGAATGGCATAGGAAAAATGCTAAATGATTTGTCCATTTGCCCTTTTTTCCATTTGTCTTGTCACCCGGCAGTTGTTATTCCCTCTTCTGTTTGTCTGCAGTCACCTTTTTCCTGTCCGTTGCATTCTTAAAATGTGCTAAGGCTTCCACTGTCTTCATTATGTCTGCACAAATGTGAGAACAACTGCAGCAGATTATCTAAATGTATACCTCTCTAGGGGAATATCATATCATCCCTGAAAAAGTAGACTACCTATGGCATGTATTGAGAAGGAACTTCTCTAATCTTTAGAAACTAGCATTTTAAGGGTTTAAAATCATACTTCCTCTTTTTATACATTATTTGCAAACTAATTTTAACAATTGTGATAGTAATCAGCTTGTTTGATTTTGTAGGTGGCTTGAGTGTGTAATTGTTGGTATTTAGGAGACTTGAGTATGTAATATAAGTATTAATTAATAGTGAGAGTACTTGGCATAGAAGTCCCGTTCTACTGTAGCTAAGCTATTCTGTGATGCTGGGAAGAATATTTAGTTTGTGTCCTGCAACCAAGCCTGAAATTTTGCAGCAGTATTAAGTGTAGGAAACCCCAAATGCTAGTGATCGCAAACTCTTACTTCCATAATACAGATATAAATTACAAATATTTTTTTTGTATATTATGCACAAGCATTGTACTGAATGGTTATCACAAAAATATTTTTGTCCCAGATGCTTTTGATTTCCTTCTGGAGTTTAAGGTATAATATATATTTTAATATTGTAATAGAAGCACATTCCACGTCTGTAATGTACAGCCTAACAACTGACCAGTAAAGATTTCACTCAGTATTGTGCAGACTTTGAAGGTATTGCCATGTGTCAGTACTTTCATGTGTTCTGTAAGATGCACTTTTGAGTTCTTTCTGTACTTTTTATTCATTTCTAAGCAGCTATGTTAAAACATTTATAGCTGCCTGAACGGGTAATAGCTTATTCTCAGAGTATGCATCACTGCCTTAGAAGAAATTGTTTTATTTCTGACTCCAGATTGCAAAATAAACATGCTTTATACATAATTGTTGTCCTCATTTATTTGGTTTTCCCCAGCCTTTAACCTTTATAAGGTAGTAAAAAAAAAGAAAATATTATTTGTCCCAGGATACTTAAGTTTGCCAGACTTTAAGGAATTTAACTGTGAAAAACATAAAAAGAATTAAGCATCGCAGATTTTTTAGCACTGAGGTCTGAATATGTAGAACAGTGTATAATTTTTAAGGCTGTGCATCTTTTTTGCTTATTTGAATATGATGAAGTAGCAATTGAAATCTGTTAATCACATTTCTTCCAGGTATTCTCAATCAAAAGGTAACACACTAGGCCATATTCATAAAGGTTACCACAAAGTGGACACGCTGTGCACTTTTTGGATTCAAGAACAGCCCTACCACAACGGTTATGCTGTCTGTTCACTCAAATGTTACAGTGTTCAGTGTGTGAGCTTGTTGGAAGTATGTGATTCAACTCATAAAGGGATTGGTATGACCCAGTTCCTTAGCTCTTTTCATTGTCACTTAATCATTAGTACAGATAATCAAAGAACACATTGCACCATTCAGCTTAAACATTTTGCATATTTGAAAAGCCATATTTCATTGTGTCTTGAGCTGTTCGCATTCACATCTCAAATGATGCCAAAGAAGTCAATTTGCTGTTACCTATCAACCTTAAACTTGCAAGTTACATGGCATTCAACATTTTTTAAACACTTTTATTAAATTTTTAAATTGTGGACAATGACATAGCTGCAAGTACAGTAATAGAAAAGAAGACTAATCATAGCAAACATTTTTCATTTTCATGCATTATAAATAGGTTTTCTTTTTAACAATCATAATTCACTCCAACATTACATAAATTGCTCATTTCCTGTCTTCTCTTAAAATGTCCTCCTCTTCTCATCTGAGTACCGCTTCTTAGAGACCGACGGATTCTCTCAGGCCTAGAAGCCAGGCCACTCCTAGGAAATCTGCTTCTAGCCACCATCTTGCTACAGCTCCCCCACCCCAACCTCAGATGCTTAAAATGGTGGAGGATCTCATCTCCCTTATCAGAGGTACTCAGTCCCCCACTCCTAAAAGGAAAAAGCATCCTTCTCCAGACGTTATGACAAACCAAGAGTCTGTGGAATCTGATTATTCTGCTTTTGAAGTGGAACAACATCCCTTAACTATTTGAGGATTCAGATGCAGAGGAAAACCATCCCTTCTGCCTCCCATCCAGAGGACCTCTTTCGGGGAAACCTTTCACTCCCTCAGGGAACAATTTCAATGGGACTCTCAAGACTTCCCACAGTCTAAGAAAAGACTTGGAGAGAGGTTCTTCGTGTTTCACTGTTGCAGTCATTACATTTGGGTAATCTGCTGGCAGGCTGCCCTCAGTCGGCCTGAATTCCAAAGTCTTGGGTCCTGCATCGGTTGCTGTCTCCTCTTCCATGACATCAGGTCATCAAGGGTATAAAACATGCAGCTGACGCCATTTTTCTTTAGTCTTTCTTGCTGCGCGCTGCCCGAAGCAGAAGCATGTCGCAAGTGCCGGTCGGCCGACTACTGAAATATTCGAGAGTGAGTTTCAGAACTGAAGTCTTCACCAAAGCTAAGTACCCATTGTGGAAACTTTTTTCTTGCTCCATACCGATGTCAGAAAAAGTTAATAATTGTATTACTTGTGGGAAGCAAATACCTCATAAGGATTTCCATTTATACCGTATTCCTTACCTAGGCCCTGATCACAACATGCCTGGCTGTCAGTTTTGTGCTAGATTTAGCCAACGCACTGTTAAGCGTCTGTATATTTTTGCCTCAAAGTATTTTGGAAACAGATTTAACTACCCAGAAATGTCGTCGGATAGCAATCCGACTACCGGAGTACATAAAGAACGCAAAGAAAAGGACAGAGAAAGGCAGTCGAGATCCAAAACGGACGAAGCTTCTCGTAAGCCAGTCGCCGGTTCGCCTGTACTCAGTGAGGCGCTTTCGTAGCCCCTGATACCTGCTACCTTCGAGTCGCAGGCCTCTACCAACACCCATGTAGAGTCCCGCATGCCGCAAGATACTCAAGGTATTGGACCGACACATATGCATCTCCCTCGGATGGGTCCGGAGCCGCTGAGCAGGCACCAGATTCTGAGGGTGTGTTCAGACCTCAACATTTGTATATCAAACCGACGACAGCTGCAAAACCAAAGACAAAAGCAACTTCTAAAATTAAAAAACTGACACATGAGCCATGTGCACAGGCCTCTATGCCTAAAAAACAGATGATCAAAATGGCTGAAGGCCTTATTACCTTGATCAGGGGTACCCATCCCCCTCCAGATAAGAGGCCTAGGCAAGACACTGATTATGAATCTTCAGATCAGGTTTCTATTTCTTCTGATTCCTCTTCTGATCAGGAATTATCTATACTTCCCTATGAGGATTCTGATGCAGAGGAGTCTATACCATCTGCTTCTCCTCCGGAGGATTATTCATTTGGGGAAACCTTGCATACTTTGAGGAAGCATTTTCACTGGGAGAGTCAAGATTTCTCAGAATCAAAAAAGAGGCTCAGGGATTTCCTTCTCCCTCAGCACAGGCCTTTAGCCATTCCCACTGTTTTAGACATTGTGGATTATGTGTTTTCGGAGTCAAGCTTGACCCCTGACTCCTTACCTCTGGCTCCCAGTAAGCCTGACAGATATTACAGGGTCCCTGACTCACATACATTTTTATTTAGAAACCCTGCTGCTGATCCTGAAACTGTTTCACAGGGTCCAAAGGGAGTTAAGGCCTCAACAGCAAAAAATACTACACCCTCTGACAGAGATTCAAGGGCTCCGGAGAGATGGGGAAAAAAGGTTTATACATCTGCAACCTTGGCAATCAGAGCCTTAAACTGTCAATTTCATATGCTTAAGTATCAACAACATGTTATGGGATTGCTGAAACAGAAAATTATGTTGATTTCTGAATGTGCAGAAAATAAAGAATTGCAGGAATTATTGCATGCAGCTGAACAGGTTGCAAAGCATACTTTGCAATGTGGTTTTGACTCCTTAGAGGCCTCTTGCAGGGCCGCAGTTACTGGATCTGTGATTAAGAGGCATGCCTGGCTAAAGGATCAAAATTTGCCTGATCATGTTAAAGCTAAATTGCTAGATGCACCTTTACATAATGATACTCTGGTATTAAGACGGAAGAGGTTTTAAAGAAAATGGAAGACAAAGCCAAGTCTATGCAAACTGTTAAAGACTTCTTACAAAGTGCAGCCACCAAGATTCAGTAGACACTGGCCTACAAAGAATTGGTCCTTTCCTGTGTCAGACAGAGCTCAAAGGGGCAAATCCAGACGCCCTAAGGGTTCCAGATACCAGGCGCAAGATTCATACAGGTCAAAGCAATGGGGCGCTTCTACCTCCAAATCTGGACAAGATAAAGCGCAAACCTACAGAAAACAGTACCAATGACTTCCCTCTGCCTACACCAAGCACTTATCTTTTGGCAGCACCCTTAGGGGGAAAATTAGCACTTTTTGCTCAGAATTGGCAGTTAATAACCCAGGACAAGTGGGTACTAAACCTAGTATCACAGGGATACAGATTCCATTTCCACACTCTGCCAATGGCAAACGGTTGGCCAGATCTGCCCAAAAATCAATGGGCAGAGGCACAGAAACAGGTTACGTCCCTCATGGATATGAGGGCCATTCAGCCAGTACCAGAACAGAAAAAAGGACAAGGTTTTTATTCAAGACTGTTTTTGGTACCCAGAAAGGACAAGGCCTGGCGGCCAATACTGGATTTATCAATTTTGAATACATACCTGGGCATTCCAAAATTCAAAATGCTGACTTTACAGCAGCTTCTGCCCATGCTGGGCAAGAATGCTTGGCTGGTGACATTAGACCTAAAAGAGGCATACCTGCATGTCCCAATAAGACAGGCATACAGAAGATATCTCAGATTCAAGGCTGGCTTAATGCATTACCAATTCTGTGCACTGCCCTTTGGCTTATCTACTGCGCCCAGGGTCTTCACAAAGTGCCTGGCACCAATAATTGCATTTTGCGGGAAAAAAAGTATGCAAATATACCCTTACTTGGACGACTGTCTCATTCAAGCAGAGAGCAAGGACATTCTTCTTCAACACCTGGCATTTGTGAAAAGGCTTCTAACATGCCTAGGGTACACAATAAATGAAAATAAATCACAACTGGTACCCTCTCAGAGAACATTCCTGGGTGCAAGCTTGAATACAACTGCCCAGATGGCTTACCTCACGCCAGACAAGCAAAGGCAACTGACCTACTTATTTCAAACTGATGGCGACAAAAACCCAGTTATCTGCAAGACAAGTTCTGCAGGCTTTAGGCTTCATGGCATCCTGCATCCTACCGATTTCATATGCGAGACTGCATTTGAGGAAACTTCAATGGTACCTAAAAAGTTTTTGGAGTCAGCATTCTCAGAGTTTGGAAACAATGATTCCTCTCATACCTTGCCTACAACAGGAGTTTCTGTGGTGGGCAAAGACATGTCACCAAAACATGGGACGGGCCTTCACTCTACCCCCTGCCAGCCAAACCTTAACAACAGATGCATCAGATTATGCCTGGGGGCCCACATGGCAGGAAGATGCATTCAGGGCATATGGACCCCAAAACAAATGCATCTACATATCAACCGGAAAGAGAAGCTAGCTGTTCAAAATGCCCCTAACAGCCTTCAAGGACTTACTTCATCCAGGACAACTACTGATAAAGACTGACAACACCAGGGTCATGTAGTATATAAACAAGCAAGGGGGCACACACTCATACCCCTTTGCTGATTAGCCATGGCACTGTGGGACACAGCTTTGACCTACAAAATACATCTCCAAGCTCAATTCCTGCCAGGAAAGCAAAATACTCTGGCAGACGATTTAAGCAGAAACCTTATGGACCCTCACGAGTGGAAACTAAATCCACAAGTTTTCAGCATAACAGAAAAATGGGGAAGCCCAGACATAGATCTATTTGCGAAAAACAACAAGAGAATAAGATACTTATCAGCAACAACAAGAACAAACAGTGAGTCCCAGCTCTACTTTCCATAATTATAAAATTTATTCAGCTCAAACGAATCTCTCTAGCGCCTCGGCCAACAGCCTTTGTAGAGTAAAACAATGAAGCCTTTAAAAAATTGAGAATATATACAGCATGAAGCAATAAATCAATTATACAATCAACTAATTAAAAAAAGTATAATACACATTTAAAGTCACAATTCTAAATGAGACTTTGCCAATTACATTCTCTATTCAAACCATAAGGATGTAAACTACCATATTTCATAATTAAAATGGATTCTTTCTGTCTCAATATATTCTTTTGCTATTCCAAATTATTATAATAAAGAGGTACATGTTCCAGTATGGTAACTTTTATACAATCAATATTACCATTATGTACAGAATTAAAATGTTCAGCAATAGGGCTACTAAATTTGTTATTTTTTACATCTCTGACATGCTCTTTGATTCTATCTGCTAACATTCTCTTGGTTTCACCAATATAATATTTATTACATGTACAAAAAATAGCATAAATTATACCTTTGCTCATACAAGAGTATCTTGCTCTAGTGGTGAAATTTCTTCCGTTTATCTTAACCACCTCAGACACTATATGTTTACAAACGGAACAATTTCCACAAGGAAAAGTTCCTACAACTTTCATATTATTTAATGTACTGGTCTTAGGCTTCTTATAAATACACTGGGACTCACTGTTTGTTCTTGCTGTTGCTGATAGATCTATTTGCCTCTCCTCAAAATTATCAATTGAAAAAATTCTGCACAAGGAGACAAGCATGGAAAGTGGACGCCCTATCCTTCTGTTGGAAAAA
This sequence comes from Protopterus annectens, assembly GCF_019279795.1. Lineage (NCBI taxonomy): Eukaryota > Metazoa > Chordata > Ceratodontiformes > Protopteridae > Protopterus > Protopterus annectens. Next base: position 348,887,048 of record NC_056741.1, on the reverse strand, counting down.
CCTATCAGTTTACGCCTTTCCTCCTCTTCTTCCCAAGGTCCTCCTAAAAGTCAGACAAGAGAAACCAAAGATGATACTAATTGCCCCGGACTGACCCTGCCAATACTGGTACCCAGTCCTAAGGAACTTTTCTCAATACCCAGCTTGGACCTTTCTCAAAGACCTCAACTACTGTCCCAGCAAAACAATCAGATCCTGCACAATCAACTCCAGACACTGAACCTGGCAGCATGGCTGATCATGTAGTTATACAAACAACTCCTCTCAGTAAAACTGTGATGGATGTCATTTTGGAAACCAGAAGGCCTAGTACTAGAAAATCTTATGCTGATAAATGGAAGAGATTCTGTGCTTGGAATCAAGCGCAAGGAACTGATATCGCAGAACCAAATATTCCTCAGGTATTACAATACTTAACTGAGATGCTTGACAAAGGCCTATCTTTCTCTTCAATTAAAATCCATGCCTCTGCCATTTCGGCTCATTACAATACAGAGCCACCAATCTTTTCTCATCCAGTATCTTAGAGGAGCCAAAAATGTAAGGCCTCCTAGAAGAGCACCATTACCTGCATGGGACCTCAATTATGTATTGGAAAATCTCACCCTGCCTCCATATGAACCAGCGGCTACCGCTGATATAAAGTTCTTATCATGGAAAACAGTTCTACTACTAGCAATTACTTCAGCAAGAAGAGTTTCAGAGCTGCAGGCCCTCATGGCTGTAGAGCCTTTTATCATATTTTACCCAGACAGGGCCTCTCTGAGGACAAATCCTACATTTATGCCTAAGGTGGTTTCCAGTGTGGCTCTTAACCAAACAATTCATCTGCCAACCTTTTATCCAAATCCGCAGAACAAGGGGGAGAGAATTCTGCATTCCATGGACATACAAAGACAGCTTAGATTCTACTTGAGCAGGACTAAAGCTCTAAGAAAAACTGAGCAATTACTAGTGACATATGCTGCAGGATCAGAAGGAAAGGCTATTTCAAAGCAGATAAGCCACTGCATCCATTTCTGCTACTTACACCATGGTAAACCTGTGCCCAAGGGCATTAGGTCTCATTCCACCAGAGCTGCAGCTACTTCAGCAGCCTTTCTCAGAGGAGTACCAGCCAAAGACATTCTAGAGGCTGCTACTTGGAGTTCTGTTCACACCTTTACAAAGCATTTAAGTCCAGGGCAGGCTTTGCCACTGCAGTTCTGCAGGGCCTTATAGCCGCACCTAATGCTGTTTAGCTCCAGCCTCCCAACCATAGCTTTGGGATTCTACCCAAATGTAATGACTGCAACAGTGAAACACAAAGAACATAGTACAGTTGTGTACACTTACCATAAATGTAGATGTTTGAGTGTATTCACTGTTGCAGGCCAGGTTTCCCGCCTGCCATCCCCCAGTCATTCTGGAGTTTATCTTCCCTTCTCTATCTCCTACAACCTATGTGGTGTATTTGCTTGTAGATGAAGGTAAAGTCTATATTGATGCATATATATATATATATATATATATATATATATATATATATATATATATATATATATATATTTTTTTTTTTTTTTTTTTTTTTTTGCTACCTTTTTGGGGAGCTAGGGCAAGAAAAACTAAAGAAAATGGCGCCTGCTGCATGTTTTATACCCCTGACAACCTGACGTCATGGAAGAGGAGACAGCAACCGACGCAGGACCCAAGACTTTTGGAATTCAGGCCGACTAGGGCAACCTACTAGCAGATTACCCAAATGTAATGACTGCAACAGTGAATACACTTGTACATCTACATTTATGGTAAGTGTACACAACTGTACTTTTCTGGACCTGCCCCAGCACAGCCCCTTGGCCATCCCACCTATTTTGGAAGTGGTGGATGATGTTTTCTATTAATCCATCTTAGCCCCTGATGCCCTGCCTCCTGCTCCAAGTAAATCTGACAGGTACTACAGAGTACCAGATTCTCACAAATACCTGTACAGGAATCCTGCTGCAGACCCTGAGGTCATTACACACGGACCCAAAGGAGCCAAGACTAGTTCTGCCAAAAATCCTCTTCCTTCTGACAAAGACTCCAGACCTCTGAGCAGATGGGTAAGAAAGTATACACCTTTGCAACCTTAGCTATCAGATCACTCAGTTGTCAGTTCCATATGTTAAAATATCAACAACACACTTTGCTACCTCTCCTGACTGTGCCAACGCAAAAGAGCTGGTAGAATTACTACACTCTGCTTGTCAAGTGGCCAAACACTCATTACAGTGTGGCTGTGACACTCTAGAAGCCTCTAGCAGGGCAGCAGTGCAGGAGGATCTGTTATTAGGAGACATGCATGGCTGAAGGAACGACCTCTCCCTGATCATGTCAAGTCTAAACTTATTGATGCACCCTTAGATAAGGAGCGCCTGTTTGGGGGAAAAAGCAGAAGAGGTGCTTAAAAAGAAGGAAGACAATGCAAAATCTATGCAAACAGTAAAAGATTTCTTTCAAGTTCAACCTCCTAGATGCAGCAGGAACTTTCCCTCTTAGCACTGGACCTTCCCTACACCTAGCAGACAGGGCCAAGGTAAGCCCTGCAGGGACAGGCCATCAAGGCCCCATATACCAGGGCCAGCAAAGAATGGACAACTACCGTCTCTAAAGCACAGAGTTTTAAGCCAAACATCTATGGCAAGCCCTCACAATGACTGTCCCTCCCCTCTCTGCTCTCCTTTCACTCATCAAAAACTAGGAGGAAGGCTCACCGTCTTCAAGGACAATTGGGTTTCTGTAATTTCTTAGGGATACAGATTCTCCTTCTGCAAACTCCTAATCCCAAGAGGGTACCCAGACCTCCCCCAAACCAGTGGGCAGAGGCATTGAAACTGGTCCGAACTCTAATATCCTAGGGGGCAGTAGAACCTGTCCCTCCAGATCAAGCAGGAAAAGGTTTTTCTTCCGAACTATTCCTTGTTCCCAGAAATGCGCGCACTTGGCACCCCATCCTGGATCTATCCAAACTGAACACCCCCTATGCTCTCACAAAATGCCTGGCTTGTGACACTAGACCTAAAAGATGCCAACCTCCACATCCCCATCAGGGAATCGTGCAGAAAATTCCTGTGCTTCACAGCAGGTTATCTGCACTGCCCTTTGGCTTATCTACTGCTCCCAGAGTATTCACCAAATACTTGGCTCCAGCTATAGCATTCTGCAGGCAGAGAAATGTACAGATTTTACCCTTACCTGGATGACTGCCTCATTCAGGCAGAGTGCAAAGAAATGTTGCTGCAAGACCTTCTCTTTGTCAAATCACTCCTAACTTCCTTAGGGCTGACCTTCAATGAGAAAAAATCAAAACAAAACCCCATCAGAAAAATTATTTTCCTGGGAGCTCTGCTAGACACAGCAACCCAAATGGCCTTCCTGTCCCAAGAAAAGCAGAGCTTCCTGCTCTCTACTTCACCCAGCTGGCTTCCAGAAGTCACCTCACTGCAAGGAAGTTTCCTCAAGCCCTGGGATACATGGCATCTTGCATCCTTCTTATCCCTCTCTCTAGGCTTCACATGAGAAAACTTCAGTGGTACTTAAAGAACCTTTGGTGTCAGCACTCTCAGTCCCTAGAGACCACTCTCCCTCTGATCCCATGTATAAGGGCCAAATTTCTCTGGTGGGCAGAGGCCTATGCCATGAACAAGGGTCTTCCCTTCATCCTCCTCCCTTCAGGCCAGACCATCATCACTGACACCTCAGACATTGCTTAGGGTGCTCACCTAGCAGGCAGGGGTATCCAAGGTCTTTGGAATGCTCAGCAGCTTCACTTGCACATCAACCAGAAAGAAATGATGGCAGTGCAAAAGGCTCTGACTTCCTTCCAACCCCACCTCAGGCCAGGGGACCTCCTTATAAAAACGGACAACACCACAGTGATGTGGTACATCATCAAGCAGGGGGGGCACCCAATCTTTACCCCCTGTGCAGGTTAGCCATGAGTCACTGGCTTGCAGCCACCTCCATGGGGCTATACCTAATTGCCCAATACTTTCCAGGAATTAGCAACACACTGGCAGACCACCTAAGCAGAAACTTACTGGACCCACACGAGTGGCAGCTCCACAGAGAAGTCTTTCTGCAAATCACTCAGAAGTGGGGGACCCCAGAAATGGATCTCTTTGCTCGCACCTCAACCACCAGCTGCAAAATATCTGTACCAGGGAGTATCACCTCCTAGCATGAAAGGTGGATGCCTTGACCTTCCCCTCGAGCGCCTTCTATGTGTACCCGTACCCCCCTCTGCCCCGTATTCCCAAGGTTCTGATCAAAATAAGAGAGGAGAGACCAAAGGGCATTCTCATTGCTCCAGATTGGCCCAGACAACATTGGTACTCCTTGTTACGCAGTCTGACCTTACAGCCCCCAAAGCTGCTTCCCCTGATGTCAGACCTCTTGGCCCCCAGGAGAGGGGGAAGGTACTGCACCCAGACCTACAGACTCTCAATCTTTCAGCATGGCTTGTACACTAAAAGCCAACATGGAGTCCCTGTTAAGCAAACGGTTCAAGGACATCATCACAGAGGCCAGACGCCCCAGCACAAGAAAATCATATGCAGGAAAATGGAAAAATATTCTGCTATTATGATTCAGACTCACCCCTCTTCTCTCATCCTTTGATTAAGCAATTCCTCAGAGGGGCTTCTAATATCAGGCCTCCCACGCCACCCTGGGACCTTAACTATATGTTAGACAAACTAACCTTACCTCCTTTCGAACCTGCCACTTCAACAGAATTGAAGTATATCTTATGGAAGACTGCCTTCCTACTAGTCACCTCAGCCAGAAGGGTCTCTGAACTTCAAGCTCTCATGGCTGTCGAGCCCTTCATCATTTTCCATGCAGAGTCTCCCTGAGGACTAACCCCTCCTTTATGCCCAAGGTGGTATCTGATGTGACCCTTAACCAGGCCATACACCTTCCCACCGTCTTTCTCAACCCTCAAAACAAGGGGGGAAAAATTCTACACTCACTAGACATGCACAGACAACCCAGATACTATCTGGACCTTACTAAGCCATTCAGAAAAAACAGACCAACTTCTTGTAAGCTTTGCCCCAGGGGCAAAGAGGAAGCCCAACTTCAAACAAACCATTTCCAAATGGATTTCACACTGTATCCATTTTTGCTACAGACTACATGGGAAACCCATCCCTAAATCTGTTTGTACGCACTCCACTAGGGCAACCTCCACTTCCACTGCATTCCTCAGAGGAGTACCTACCAGGGACATCTTGCAAGAGACCACCTGGAACTCTGTCCATACCTTTACAAAACATTACCAGCTACCCCTCTTTTCTAGGTGTAGGGCAGGCTTTGCCTCTGCAATTCTGCAGGGCCTCCTGACCCATACCTAGGACTCAACCTATCCTTCCACCCCTTTCCTCAGCTCTGGTAATCCTCCCACAGGTGATGACTGCAACAGTGAAATACGAAGAACATAATACAGTTGTGTAGATGTTCGAGTGTATTCACTGTTGCAGTCTTGGTTTCCCTCCCTCCATCCCCCATTTAACATCTTCCCCTAGGGGGACACAAGCTACCCAAGGTGGCTTTTAGCCACCAGGACCACTTCTGTCTTTCCCCTTGTGCTTCTGACAGGTTAGGGCAATAAAAACTGATGTAATGACGTCGGCTGCCTTGCTTTATAGCACTGACGACCTGACGTCAGTCTACATGTGACGGCAGCCGGCGCACAAAAACATTGACTCTGGTATTCAGGCCGACCGAAGGCTACCACAGCAGGGATAACCCACAGGTGATGACTGCAACAGTGAACACATTTGAACATCTACATGTATGGTATGTGTACACAACTGTACTTTCTTTTGCATATTGCCTTTTTATTATCTCTTCCCAATCTTTTCTAACCTCCTCTGATTCCTGTAGTTATCATGTAGTAGTTTATATGACTTAATTATCCCTTCTAAACAGCAACGTCTGTTCTAGATTTAAAAAAAAAACTACCAGAGCTAAAAAAAAAAAAAAAAAAAACTCTACCAGAGCTGATTTTTCACTTGGCATTCCCCTATCTGTTTGTTTGACTAAACTCTGTTATCAGTCCCTGTAAAGTAAGGCAGTCTCTCTGTGACAGTCCAAATGACGTTTTGGCCTCATCCCACTGTAATACCTGTCCTTATGTAGCTACCTGCCTGAAATACCTTGGTTCCCTTGCTATTTTTCTCCAGTAAATTCCACCTCCCTCTTGCCTATCTTCCTTACCTGTACTTGCAGTGATACCTGTTGGAAAAATCTCCTTTCTCCATTCCACTGTTGACTTAGTTCTTAGAATGCTTTTTACTACTTTATGAATATAATGTCTGTATGTCTGTCTCCTTAAGGACGTGCATTCAAAGTCCCACTCTCTTTACTTCTTGAACTCCGCCCCCTCCCTTTTTTCACCATCATCCCTTTCCACTTTCATAGGTGCTTACTAGGCTAATGACTACAAATGTTTTTTTAAGTCTAGCCATTCATCCCAGATTTCTGACAAGTTCTCACACCCTTGATAAATGTAAGTAGGGACCTGAGAGATTAACCATTTTCAGACTGCATGTGTCCATTGGAGACATAGATACCGAACCAGGGATGAATTTAGTGTTCCCCATCCAGTTGTCCAAGTTACACTTGATCTGGGTTAGGGAGCAACTCTGCTAAACATGGATGGGGAGATTGTTCCATAGAAGGGGTAGGGGATACATATCTGTCTCTCCAGCAGGTTCTGTTTATATTACAGACAAGAACGAGTAATTCTGCTACTGTTTGTTTTACAGATGTGCAGGATAACCATCAATGTGAGTCTGACAATGCCTTGTATAGCAGGTGTAGATCTCACCTCAACAGCATGTATAGGAGTCAGAGTACAGGGATAGGGCCTTGAGGCGGTCTGCATAGGACATGTTACTTACACCCTGTATTCTTTTAGTGAGGAACCTCTGCAGACATTCCAGTTGTTGGATGTGACTGGTTAGGTACATACCAAAGGGGGCATTCTACTCGGTGATGGGTCTGATGAATACTGAATACAGTGGAACAATGACCTCCTTGGACCTAGATGCGACACCTTTGTTTATAAGTTGTACAACATAGAATGATTTCCTCACTACTGTAGGCACGTGATGGTCAGAGGCTAGATTACTGTCTGTGTGTCCCCAAGTCCCTGACTACTGAGTCAACTCTTAGGAGTGCGTTGTCAATATGATAGTTAATAGGGGTGGATGACTTCTTGAAGGATACTATTATGCATTTCTTTGCATTTAATTTTAGTCCATGGCTGTGACACCAGTTATGTCTCTGTGTCAGCCCTTCCTGGAGGAAATTTGTGTTATGTGGGGATTCAGCTCCTAAGTTGTAATCATTGCAAATCTGGTCAGACAGAGGCCATTGACATTGGCCTTGACTTCAGAGTCAGAGAGGTAAATGCCAAAAAGGAGTGGTCCCACTCAACTTGTGACTGACCTCTTTGTAGGAGTGGACTTTCTAGCTCTAACTTCCTGGGTCTTGTCTGTGAGCCAGTTGGCTATCCATTAGGTGACATAAGGATTTGTACCTAACCTCTTGAGTTTGTCAACAATGCCTGAGTGGGGTATTGTGTCAAATGCCTTGGCCAGGTCAAGGTAGGCAGTGTGAACCATTATGGCATCATCCATTGATTTGGTGGCCTTCTCAAAGAAGTCCATCATGTTGAGTAGGCATTACCTGCCCTTTGTGAAACCGGGTTGGGTCCAGTGAATGCAGGTTTTCTGTGGCATTTCCATGATGATTATTTATATGGCTTTGCATGTGAGACTTATGGGTCTGTAGATGGCTCAGCTTTGGTGCAGATGGATGACTGTTGCTGGTCTCGATTCATGAGGCACAAAGCCTGTTTGGAGTCTACAGTTAAATAACAATTCCAGAAGGCCTGTTGCATGTTTCATGCTACTTAGTTATCCAGTGATGTTGTGTAGGCCCATTGATGCAGTGTTCTTGGCCTTAAAGAGAGCATTAAGAACCTGTTCCACTAGTGATGGTAGGGGGAGTTATATTTGATGGTATTCCTTGAGGGAAGGTTGAGGGGGAGAGAGGGGTAAACCTGGAGCTCAATTTGTCAACCTGTCGATTTGCTATATTTTCTGTCTTCTTTAATTTCTCCAAATCTTTTGGGTTTCTAATACTATGATGGGAATGGACCCCATTCCTAAGCCAAAGTATGATAAAAGTTCATGAAATTAGTATTATTTCAATCTTTGTCAGCCAGAAGTGCTCTTCGCAGCACCTGCAATGTGCCCAGTAATGACACCTTTTGCAATTCGTAAGGGGTTACATGCATTGGTAACATAAATGCATATCTAAATACGATTGTAGATTCTTTTTTATAAGACCCGTTGCTCCTACTACTGTTGGAACTGTCTGGGTATCTTTCTTCTACATTGCTCTCATTTCTACCTGCAGATCCTGATATGGTATGACTTTGTTTCTCTCTGTATGCAAGACACTGTAGTCACTGGGTGTGGCAATTTCAGTCATCAATGCTACTTTTGTCTTCTTTTCATGGACCACAATATCCAGTTTTCTGGCATCTGTTTTTTAAACTGTTGGTAATGGGTGATCCCATGTGATGTAGACTTCATTTTTTATGACGCTTTATGGCTAATGCTTCTAGTGATTTTCAGCAACTTCAATACCATAATGTTTGCAGAATCGCCAGTGCAACAGTCTTGCCACATTATTATGCCTTTCAGTATACAGTTTTTCTGCCATTAGTATGTGACAACCAACAAAGAGGTGTGCAACTGCTTCCAATTCTGTTTTACAAAATCTATAGTTGTCTGATGTTCTACGTGTTTCACTGTTGCAGTCATCACATTTGGGTTATCTGCCTGCAGGTAGCCCTCAGCCGGCCTGAATACCAGAGTCTTCGGATTTCTGCGTCGGATGCTGTCACTTCTTCCGTGGCGTCAGGAGTATAAAACATGCAGCCAACACCATTACATCAGTCTTTCTTGCCGTACGGTGCCCGAAGCAGAAGCAGTTCGCAAGTGCCGGTCGGCCGACTCCTGAAATGTTCGTTTTCGAGTTTCAGACCTGAAGTCTTTAAAAAAGATAATGACCCCATTGGGGATCTTTTTTTCTTGCTCTGACTGATGTTGGAAAAAATTAACAATCGTCTTGCCTGTGGAAAGCAAATACCTCATATTTTCATTCTTACTGCGTCACCTGTTTAGGCCCAGACCTCGATGTCCCTCGCTGTCGGTTTTGCGCGTTGTTCAACGCTCGAACTATTCGTCATCGGGCTATTTTTGTAGCTAATTATTTTCGTTCTCTATCTCCGAACTCCGAAATGACTTTGTTAAGCCATCCGACTACCGATCTTCCGAAAAAACGTAAGGATAAAAACAGAGACAGACCGCATAGGTCCAAAACTGCTGATGCTTCTGTTAAGCTAGTCGCCAGTCTGCTGGTACTCAGTGAGGCGCTTTCGCAGCCCCTGATACCCGCTACTACAGATTCGCAGGCCTCTACTGAGAACCATTCGGAGTCCGGTATACCGCAAGATGCTTCTTCGACTATGGAACCTGCAGTTGTCTCTACCTTGGATGGGTCTGGAGCCGCTGTGCGGGCACCGGCTTCTAAGGGTGTATTCAGGCCTACAGACTTTCATATTAAAATGACGGCATCGTTTCCAACTAGAAGTACTGAATTCCTCAGGCATAAAACTCACACTACGCCTAGAAAACAGACGTCCAAACCGCTGATTCAGGCCCATATGCCTCAAAAACAAATGCTTAAAATGGCGGAAGACCTTATTACCTTAATTAGTGGAAGCCAGCCTTCCCTCTCTTAAGAGACCTAGAACTGATTTTCTTTCTGATTCTTCTGATCAGGAGTCTGATTCATAGGTTCATAGATTAGTACTAAGCTAACTGCCCTTGTGAGCCATTTTAAGCTTACCCTTGTGAGACTCAGATCCTGCACCTTGTGTTCGTAAGGCAAACACCTTAACCATTAGGCCACCCTCCCAACCATGCTATCTCTGCTCCTTCTGATTACTAGGATTTGCTCTTATCTACTTACGAGGATTCTGATGCAGAGTATTCCATTCCCTCTGCTTCCTCTCCAGAAGATTTTTCTTTTGGTGAAACTTTGCATACCCTTAGGGAGCATTTCTGCTGGGAAAGCCAGGACTATTCTGAGTCCAAAAAGAGACTTAGGGAATTCTTACTCCTGTCTCAACACAGGCCTCTAGCTATCTCTCCTGTTGTGGCTATTGTAGATGATGTTTTCTTGGAATCTAGCCTTACCCCAGACACTTTACCTCCAGCTCCCAGAAAACCTGACTGGTATTACAGAGTACCTGACTGTCACAAGTTCCTCTTCAAGAATCCTACTGCCGATCCAGAGACCATTTCCCAAGGGCCAAAAGGCATTAAGGCTACTGCTGCCCAAAATCCTACCCCTTCTGATAGAGATTCTAGAGCCTTAGACAGATGGGGTAAGAAGGTATACACTTCTGCTACTTTGGCCATTAGGGCTTTAAATTGCCCGTTTCATATGTTAAAGTATCAGCAGCATATTATGGGACTACTTAAACAGAAAATGATGTTGATTCCTGACTGTGCTGAACACAAAGACTTGCAAGATTTAATGCATTCTGCAGAACAAGTTGGTAAACATACTTTGCAATGTGGTTTTGATGCTTTAGAAGCATTTTGGGCTGTTGTCATTGGGTCTGTACTTAGAAGGCATGCTTGGCTTAAGGAACAAAACTTGCCAGATCATGTTAAAGCTAAATTACTGGATGTACCCTTAAACTAAGACTGCCTTTTTGGCAACAAAGCAGAGGAAGTCCTCAAAAGGATGGAGGAAAAAGCTAAATCTATGCAAACTGTTAAAGATTTTCTACTAGTACAGCCTCCCAGATTCATTAGGCATTGGCCTTCAAAGAACTGGTCCTTTACAGTCCCTTGCAGGCCTTCTCAGTCCAAACCCAGGAAGAGCAGACCACCAAGACTTCAGTCTCAGTCTACACACAGATCTAAGCAGTGGGGAGCTCCCACTTCCAAAGCAGAGAGTAGTAAGCCTACCCCCCTATGGAAAATGGCACAATGACTTAACCTTAACCCTTCCAAGCCCTGCTCAACTACCTGCTACCTTAGGAGGAAAGTTCGCCCGGCATGCAAAAAACTGGGAACTCGCGACACAGGACAAATGGGTTTTAAACATAGTTTCCTGAGGATACAGATTCCACTTCCACACACTACCAACCCCAAATGGTTGGCAAGACCTCCCCCAAATTAGTGGGCAGAGGCCCAACAGCAGGTTCTCTCTCTTCTCAGTATCAGGGCTATTCAACCTGTCCCAGCAGAACTAAGGGGACAAGGTTTTTATTCAAGACTTTTTCTGGTACCCAGAAAAGAAAACTCCTGGTGTCCTATCCTGGACCTCTCTATTCTCAACACCTTTCTGGTGGTTCCAAAATTCAAAATGCTAACTCTTCAACAGCTTCTTCCTATGCTAGCCAAGGATGCCTGGCTGGCAACCTTAGACTTAAAGGAAGCTTACCTGCACATCCCAATAAGAAAATCTTGCAGACAGTACATACGTTTCAGGGCGGGCTCCATGCACTTTCAGTTCTCTGCACTTCCCTTTGGCTTATCTACTGCACCCAGGGTGTTCACAGTGTGTCTAGCTCCAGCCATTGCATTTTGCAGGCAGAGAAATATTCACATTTACCCATACCTGGACGATTGTCTGATTCAGGCAGAAAGCCAGGACTTACTATTACAACACCTGGCATTTGTAAAGAAACTTCTAACCTCACTGGGGTACACCATCAATGAAAAGAAATCCCACCTAGTACCGTGCCAACAGGTTGTATTCCTGGGAGCAAGCTTGAACACAACTTCCCAGAAGGCATTCCTCACTCCAGAGAAACAAGTTTGACAACCTACTTCAAAATATTGGCCACAAAAACTCAGCTAACTACAAGGAAAATACTGCAAGCTCTGGGGTTCATGGCCTCTTGCATACTGCTAATTCCATATGCAAGACTGCATATGAGGAAACTCCAAAGGTATCTAAAAAGTCTATGGTGTCAACATTCCCAGGACCTGGAAACAATGATTGTTATCATTCTGTGTCTAAGAACAGAGTTCCTTTGGTGGGCAGAGGCCTGCTACCACAACAAGGGACTCCCTTTCACTCTCCCCCCTGCCGCCCAAACCTTATTCTTCAGAACAACTATTGATAAAGACAGACAACTCCACAGTTATGTGGTACATAAACAAGCAGGGGGGAACCCACTCCTACCCTCTCTGCAGACTAGCCATGGCTCTGTGGAGCACAGCTTTGAGCTACCGAGTTCACCTACAAGCTCAGTTCCTGCCAGGCAAACTAAATTCACTGGCAGACGACGTAAGCAGAAATCTCATGGACCCACACGAATGGAAACTAGAACCCAAAATATTCAACCTCTTGAGGAACAAATGGGGAACATCAGAGGTAGACCTGTTTGCCTCCCCTCAGAACTACCAATTGAACAAATTCTGCACCAGAACTCCCCACAGTCAAGCTGGGAAAGTGGATGCCCTGTCCTTTACCTGGGAAAGCCTCTTGGTTTATGCCTTTCCCCCTCTGCCTCTCCTCTCGAAGGTTCTACTAAAGATCAAACAGGACAAGTCAAGAACAATGCTGATTGCACCAGACTGGCCACGCCAGCACTGGTACCCCCCTCTTGCACAGTCTGACACTGCTACAACCATGGCACCTGCCTCAGACCCCTTGCCTGCTGCCCCAGCAGGTGGGCCAGATTCTGCACCCTCAGCTTCAAACCCTGAACCTTGCAGCATGGCTAATTCCATGAGCTCTCCTCTAGCATCCCTCAGTAAGCAGGTGCGGGATGTCATTCTGGAAGCAAGGAAGCCTAGTACCAGAAATTCCTATGCTGAAAAGTGGAAAGGTTACTGTTCCTGGTGCCAGGCTCAGGGGATGGGCACAACAGTGTCCAGCTTACCTCATGTTCTAGAGTACTTAACAGAAATGCTCCACAAGGGCCTATCCTTCTCATCAATTAAGATTCATGCCTCTGCCATTTCAGCACATTATAACACTGAGTAACCCCTCTTCTTTCACCTCTTGCTAAAACACTTCCTTAGAGGAGCCAAAAATTTAAGACCCCCCAGGACAGCTCCCACTCCAGCCTGGGACCTTAACTTTGTATTGAAAAAGCTCACTCTTCCACCCTTTGAGCCAGCTGCAACAGCAGAGTTGAAATTCCTTTCTTGGAAAACAGCCTTCCTTCTAGCCATCACTTCAGCAAGAAGTGTCTGAATTACAGGCCCTCATGGCAGTGGAACCCTTCATTATCTTCCATGCGGATAGGGTTTCCCTCAGGATTAATCCTTCCTTTATGCCCAAGGTGGTGTCTAGTATGGCCCTAAACCAGTCCATTCATTTGCCTACTTTTTTCATTAATCCACAAAACAAAGGGGAACGGAAACTGCCCTCTCTGGACGTGCACAGACAACTTAGATTCTATTTGGACAGGACTAAGCCGCTCAGAAAATCTGACCAGCTGCTAGTTGGCTTTGCTGCAGGGGCAGAGGGGAAGGCCATTTCAAAGCAAATCATTTTCCAAATGGATAGCCCATTGCATTCATTTCTGCTACAAGCACCACGGAAAACCTACTCACAGGGGATAAGATCACATTCCAGCAGGGCTGCATCTACCTCTATGGCATTTCTCAGAGGAGTTCCTACCAGGGACATCCTGGAAGCTGCTACTTGGAGCTCTGTACATACCTTCACCAGTCATTACCACCTGCCTATCTTTTCTAAATCCAGAGCTGGATTTGCCACAGCAGTCTTGCAGGGCTTAATAGCTGACCCTAATGCTCCTTAACTATCTCCTCCCTTCCTTAGCTTTGGGAATCAACCCAAATGTGATGACTGCAACAGTGAAACACGAAGAGCATAGTACAGTTGTGTACACTTACCATAAATGTAGATGTCCGAGTGTATTCACTGTTGCAGTCCTGGTTACCCTCCCTCCAGCCCCCTGTTCCTTGTTTGATATATATATATATATATATATATATATATATATATACCATATAACTGCTTCCTATTGTGGGGTCACCTGAGATCTGGGGCAAAAAAAACTGATGTAATGGCGTCGGCTGCATGTTTTGTACCCCTGACGTCATGGAAGAAGCAACAGCATCCGACGCAGAAATCCGAAGACTCTGGTATTCAGGCCGGCTGAGTGCTACCCGCAGGCAGATAACCCAAATGTGATGACTGCAACAGTGAATACACTTGAACATCTACATTTATGGTAAGTGTACACAGCTGTACTTTTCTCCTGTATGTTCAGTTGAATTTGAAAACCAACATGTACGTAGCCCACTATCTTGGGCTGCCAATATTAACCTTTCAATTATTGGTTTGAATTTACCTCTGCTCAACCATTTCTTCATGTGTTCCTTAGCATGAGGTTCTTCCAGAAGTTTTCTATACTTGTAGCTATATTTATGCATTTTCCACATTTCTTGCCTTCTCATCTTGTTCTTCACCTTATATTCTTTCTTTTATTTTTTTTGGCGCATTCAGTTGCTACCTGATTTTTATCTCCTCCTGGTTTGATTTCCATTACTGCTTGACACCAATATGCTTCTGCTAGATTAAGCAGTGAAGTCATTTTAGATTTATTCTCCTCATGTTTCAAAACTTTCACTAAGTTTGGATCTTGTGAGGTCAGCAGATGTGTGCAGTCCCACGACTGCAGATTTTTACATGTAATGAATTTCAAAGAGGCCCATCCCTCTTTTGGAATGGGGAGTATATAATCTTTTTATGCAGTGATTTTTATAAATCATTTGGTGACCCTGAAGCAGTGTGCTGTGGTGGTACGGCGGTAGCATTGTTACCTCACAGCAAGAGGTTCTCCCGTTCAATTCTCTGCTTGGCTTGGGAGTGCCTTCTGTGTTTAGTCTGCATGTCCTCCCCGCAGTTGGGTAGCATTCGAAAGACATGCGTGCGTACATGGGTGTGCCTTCATTGAAGGTTGGCGTTGAGCTGGCACCTCGGCATTTTGGAAAAATCTACTGCTAATCATTAGCGGACCGGAGTTCCACTGTGGCGACCCCTTACTGGGAAAAAGCCGAAAGACAAACATTTGGTGACCATGAAGCATCCTTTTCCTGTCTAATCTAGCCAACATGTTTTGGGGCCAGTCAGTCATTCCAAAACTGTAAATTAGGACTGGAAGAGAAAATTGGTTTATAGCTCGACTTTTGTTCCTAGATGTCAACGCTGTTTTCAGGATTAATTTAAGTCTTCTAAAGTATTCCTTACCAAGTTTTGTTCTCATTTGTTCATGTTTTATTGTTAATCCATTATCAATTCCCAACTATTTATACACTCCATCTTGCTCAAGTTCTTTTATATCATCTTCTTGTCCCAAACTGATGTTTTATTGGTGATTCAGTTATCCTGCTTTAAAGGTTGCTTTTGCACATTTATTAAAACCAAATGACATTGTTATATCATCTGAAAACGTTTTGACAACTTGCAGTTGTGCTTTCAGTTCCTCATCTGATGAGCTATACAATTTATGTCATCGGCAAAGAGAAGATAAGTCTTTACACTTTGCTGTTTTCTAGAAGCCAAGTTATAGCCATGGCCTAGGCTGTTAAGTAGACCGCTTAATGGGTTAAGGGCAAGACAGAGTAACAACAGTGACAGAGTCACCTTGGAATATCCCCCTTTGAATTTTTATCCCTGGAATAATAATTTGTCCTTTATCATGGCTTAATTGCAAAGTGGTCTTTCACTGTAATGTAGTCGATCAATGTAGAGTGTATATTTATATTTTTAAGCACTCTTTTATCCATGAAAGTGGGATACCATCAAATGCTTTTTTATACTCAATCCATGCCATACTTAGATTTTTCCACTTTCTACAGTTCTCCACTATGACTTTATTTAACAACAAATGATCCTTTGTTCCATATGACTTTCTGTTACTGCCCTTTTTGTTCTGCACTTGAGCACAATAGATAAGCTCTCTCAACTAGGCATCAATCCATATGTTACCAGATGGGTAGCAACACTGATAGAACCCGCGTAGTCAAAATAGGGGAAGCCACCTCAAGCAGTAGACCCATAACAAGCGGCGTACCCCAGGGTTTGGTTTTAGGGCCTCTGTTTTTTGGGATATACTTTTCTGGGGTGGAGGCCAAAACCAATGGGCTATGGCTGACCAAGTTTGCAAATGACTGCAAGCTGGGTGCTGTCATCAATTCCCCTAGTGATGAGGACATCCTCCAAGAGGGTCTCGAGACAAATGACTCGTGCCAGAAACATGGGCTCAAGCTGAATACCAAAAAAATGCATCATCACCCCCCTGTGGGGGAGAGTGACGTCCTCACAAATTATCACATTAATAACGTCCTAAGCACTCAATCAGTTGTGAGGGATTTGGGCACCCAGGTTGATAGCAACCTGACTTCTGACCACCATGTTACTTCCGTGGTATGGAAAGCCTTCTACATGGCCCACCTAATAAGTAAGGGTATCTCATCCAGGAACAAGGAGGACATAACATCCCTGTATTCTTCCCTTAAAAGACCCATTATTGAGTACAACACACCTTTCGGCATATACCTCGCAAAAGCACATGTAGCAGCTTGAAAGATCAGAGGTTCCTCATCAGGACAATCCAGGGCCTGAAACATCTACCATACACAGGCTAAAAGCCCTATCCCTCTACTCAATTTCATACAGACTCCTCAGAGGTGACCTCCGTCTGGCATACAAGGTGATCATAGACCCCACCTTGATGGGACTGCTGCATATCCGCAAATCAAGCTCCACTCAAGTAACCTGTATGCATGGCCTCAACCTGGTCTGTGACATCAACAAGACTTGTTGACAGGACAGATTTGTGAACCAGAGACATCCTCATCTATGGAATAGACTCCCTCTCCACATCAAGCAGAGAGCCTCTTTGCCCCTTTTTAAGCCCAACCTGGATAACCGGATGGGAAAGAGAAAATATACCCCTGGGATTCCACACATGTCCCTACTGCACAGGGGCGCACTGTGTGCTGACTTGTCTAAACATGGGCTAAACTCTTGGCTAAGCTTGTAAGGGCCTCAGGGCCAATAGCCTAGTAACCTCCTATGATTCTATGACATAATTGACTCTCCTTCTAAATGACAATAAACTCTGTTGGCATCACTTCCAGTGTATAGTTTATACATTGTCGGAAGGCAAGTTATTGGTGTATAGTTTGTAGGGTAGCTTGCAGGTTCACTCTCAAGTAGGAGCATTGCTTTTCTTGTTGGCCAGGTTGGTGTCTGTTCAGGGTGTGCATATAAATAGATGTCCTTCTATTCTTATCATGCAGTATTCTTACTGTGGGATCCTCCGCCTCAGGCGACCCGAACGTCATCTCCTATACAAAAGCTTTCAGCCTGGTTGCTGTTGGTGTGTGGGACGTCACATGTAGGGCCATAAACCAGGGACCTTAAATGTGATGTCCACATGCACAGACCTCAGAACTTTTCTGCTGCAGTCGAACATCAGATCAATTGCATTGCTCCTCTCCATCAAGATGTCTAAATCTAAGTACCTCATTGGGGATTTCTTACTTGTATTAATTGCTTGAGCTTTGGTTTGCTGGTTTTACATTAGCGGATGTTCGCTAAGAAAGGTAAATGCTGATGCGGGCATCAAATTCTGCATAAAGACACCCATGACTATTGCGTTTTTTGTCTAGGCCAGGAACATGACCATACCTCCTGCTCCATCTGCCAATCCTTCCTCCCTAAAACTCTTAGAAGCTGTCTGGCTGCCCTTATCCTGTACTTAGAAAATCAAAGGCTTAAGAAGCTAGCCCTTAGGATGGATCTGGAATTGGCCCACCTGATGGAACCACCAAAGAAAAAGGCGAACGTTTCACAGCCTATTACCACTGCTTGTCAGTTATCAGACACCCCGATAACCACCAATATAGGGGTTGAGAGACGTCCACTAGAGCCGTCTGCTTTTTGTTTCGAGGGGGAAACCAGGTTCCACCGGACGCCCTTCTGGATTTCAGAAATCCGAGTCTCCTTCCTTTGGTAAGGCCCCAGAATCAAGGCCTGCAGTGTCTCCCAAAACTACTCCTTTAAAAAGAAGGCAAAAAAAACTAAACATTTATGTCCAGATGAGGATTCTATTGAAGGAGATTCTCCTCCAGAGGACATGACATTTGGTGAAACTATCACTAAGATGAAAGATCATTTCAAATAGGATACTTCCCAAATGACAGAAACTCAAAAAAGATACTTTGAGTTGTTGCAGGTTGAATCATCCTCCCCATCAGCCATTCCTTAAGTGATCCCTGCATACCTTGACCCATTTGCTTCTTGCTGTAAGAACCCTGACTCTCAGCCACCTGCTCCAAAGAGACGAGGCTGTTTCTATAAGGTGTTTGGTGACCAGAAATTTTTAGTAAACCCCCCCGTTGGTGGACCCTGCTGTTATAGCTGTGGCCCCAGATAGACAATCTAGACTGCTCCCTGTGGTGAAATATGCCTTGAACGTGGTATCCCAAGCCTGTACACTTCTGAACTCCTTGCCTGACTCTCCTAACAAAACTGAAGTAGTATCTAAGCTATCCTTGGTATCCCCAGGTGCCTGGGCACTCCATTAGATGCAGTTATGATGCAGCAGAGGCCTCTGCTAGATCAGCTGCAACTGCATCAGTTCTGCGTAGATAATCCTGGCTTAGGCTACAACCACTGCCAGAAGATTTTAAGTCTAAAATCCTAGATGCTCCACTTGATCATAACCTTCTGTTTGGTAAGTAGTCTGCAGAACTATTTAAAAACCTACAGGGGAAGAGCAAAGAGCTACAAGATATTAAACATCTGCTGGTATCTCCTGTACCCAAGTACATTAGAAATTATCTTGCCAAAGCATCCTTTCAGGAAGGCCCCCTCCACGACCACCCTTTCTTCTCCCAGGCATAGGAAAGGGACTAGGAGGCAATCCTCTTCTAGGACTACCTCTTCTTAGCCAGACCAAAGACAGTCCTTTCAAGACAACAATAATGGCAACAATGCGTGACTGCCTTGCCCATCTCCTCTTGTCTTCCCATCTCTGTCACTGTCTGCCCCTTTGGAAAGAAATAACCACACACTGCTGGGTGCTGGCAGTAGTGGAAAAAGGATATTTCCTATCCTGGCAGGAAAGACCCACCCCACAGGGCATTCTTTTTCCCACCCAAGAATCAGCTCATCTAATTCCCCACATTATCCAGGATCTATGGGCATAAGGCACCATAGAAACCATCCCATCAGGACAAGAAGGCAAAGGTTTTTACTCCAGACTTTCCCTAATCCCAAAAAAGGATGGCCCATGGAGACAAATCATGGACTTAACCATTTTAAATCTTTTTCTAAAAGTCCCCTCTTTGAGAATGCTGCCCCTGCAGACCGTGCTTCCACTATTGCCACCACAAGCATTCATGGCGACTTTGGACTTGAAGGAGGCTTACCACCACATCCCCATACACCCAAACCATAAGAAATACTTGCGCTTTGCTGGGCCTTGCTCTCATTTTCAGTTTACTTCATTACACTTTGGTTTGTCGACCGCACCAAGGGTTTTCGTCAAATCCCTGGCTCCTGCTATAGCCTTCTGCAGGGCCAAGGGAATACAGATCTATCCCTACCTAGATGATATTCTAATTCTTGCAGAAAAAGAAGAGACCTTCAAAAATCATCTCCAGTTCTCTGTGTTCCTGCTTCAGAGACTAGGTTTCACACTGAACCTCCCCAAGTCATCCCTATCCCCTGAACAAGATGAGGTCTTCCTGGGTTGCAGGATTCGGGCAGACGTAGTGAAAGCATTTCTACCCCAAGACAAAGTAATCCCCCTGACAAACCATTTCCAGGACCTCCTCCAGATAGACCAGCTGTCAGCAAGACAGTGTACACTCCTTCTGGGTCTTATGGCAGCCACCATCCCTATGCTTCCCCTAGCCAGGATGCACATGAGGAAGCTGCAGTGGTACTTAAAGAACATGTGGTCCCAGCACAGCCATCCTCTAGACTTCCATATACCCTTCCTACCTTGTCTACAAACAGAACTAAGGTGGTGGATACAACAGGTTCAAAGGAATCCAGGACTACCCCTCCTGCCCCCCACACCAGCTCAACGTATGCACACAGATGCCTCTGATTTGGGCTGGGGGGCTACCATGACGGGACTCGAGGTACAAGCACCTTGGCAGGCATCCCTCTTGAAGAAACATATCAACGTCAGAGAAATTATGGTGGTACATTTAGCCTTGAAGGCTTTTCTCTCTATCCTTCAGCCAGGCCCTCTGCTAATCTTCACAGACACCACCACTGTCATGTGGTATATCAACAAACAGGGGGGACCAGGCCCTACCTTCTATGCAGGCTGGCAATGGAAATTTGGGAATTAGCCTCACAGAACAACTTATCTCCACAGGCAACATACATCCCTTCCCAGGACAACCTTCAGGCAGATGCTCCAAGCAGGTCATTCTCTCTACATCATGAGTGGATGTTACACAGGGAAGGTTTCCTAGACATTGTCCACTGATGGGGTACACCACATATAGATCTGTTTGCCTTCCCCCAGAACACACAACTGAGAAAATTCTGTACCAAACACCAATCTCCCCTAGCTTGGAGAGTAGATGCCTTTACTATCTCATGGAAGGGGCAGTTTCTGTATGCCTTTCCCCCCTTCTCTGTCATTCAGAAAGTCCTCCTGAAGATCAGGAAAGACATGCCAAAAATCTTGCTGGTCACTCCCGCATTGGTTCCGCTTTCTTCAATCCCTCGCCAAGGGCAGTCACCACATTACCTCACAAGGTGGACCTACTCACACAATAGAAGGGAACTTTTATCCATCCACACCTAGAGATGCTGAGCCTAACTCTCTGGGTAATAAACTTCTAGTACCCTTCAGACACCGCTACACAGAGGACATGCTTTCTATCCTGCAGGAGGCCAGGAAACCTAATACAAGGAGATCCTACATTTCTAAATGGGAAAGATTCTCCAAAGAGATAAGGACCACCTTCTAGCAGATGTCCCTTCAGTCTTAGCTTATGTGTGTGAGCTGATTAAATCAGATCTTTCATACTCCAGTGAAAGTGCACCACTCTGCTTTCTCTGCCTGCCTACCCCTGGAATCGCCTTTACTTTCCAGGTTGGCTTTTAAATTGTTCTTAAAGGGATCTTACACATAAGACCAACCCAGAAAGCCTACCCCACCACCGTCGGACCTAAATTTTTAAAAATATTTATTTATTTTATTTTCCATTTGTTTACCAGGTTAGTCTGACTGGACACAAGGTGACTGTTTTCAGCAGAGACCTGGGGAGAAAAGAACAAATATTTAGTTAAAAAGTTATAATAAAAATATTATATAAACATAGCTATTTTGTACAAATAGCATAGAACATATAAAAGGAGTAAAAATCAGAGTTTTACAATTGATGTAGCATACAGTGGTTAGAAACAATTAAACAAGATATTATACAACAAATATAGAATTGCTTGAACATAAATTCAAAAAAGTTTCCAGAGACAAACAGGGAGTTAAACTATAAATCGTAACTATAAAGGCCTAAACACCTGGTTCACAGTACTATGCACCAAGTGAACTACACAGTACACCTGCGATCTAAAGATGTTGAAAGTCAGGAACAGGTGAAATTAGTCTGGTTTGTACAGGAACATATCCAAGTTTTGAATGGGAGATCTTTTAGTAGGAACTTGAAAGTACGTTTACTATTTAGACATCTAACGACTGGGTAGAGAGTTCCAGGCCTTAGCAACTGCATAGGAGTAAAGAGATTGGCCTGAGCTATGTAAGCAATTGGTAACAGTCAGTAGGGTGGTATTGGAAGATCTTAGTTGACATGCAGTATTATGGAAGGTGATCAGACCAGAGAGGGCAGGTATTTTATTTGGTTGGTATAGCAGTTAATGGGTCAGGAGAAGTTGATTGTATTTTAGTAGGTTAGGGAGTTCTAACCATCCTAGTTGTCTTGGGGAGAGGCAGTAATGAGAATGAAACTTGACATTGGTTGCAAATTTTGAGATTTTATTGTAGCAGGTAGATACTTTCAGAAGGTCAGATTTGTTTAGGTTAGTTAGTAAGTTATGGGGAAGTGTATATTAAGGTGGAAAGTAAAATGGGTACAAGAGATAGTGATTCAGGATTCCTATGTGAGGAAGCTCTTGTAGCGGTAGTGTGAACCTAGTTTTTTATGAACTGTGGCAATTGTTAGTGCTATATGTTTGTCAAATTTTAGGTCTTGGTCAGTAGTTACACCTAGTAGCTTGGCTTGGGTTAGTGGTGTGATAAGGGTATTGTTGGAGGATGTTATTGAGAATGGCGAGGTAGTGGTGAAAGTTTTGGATGGGTATAAGATTACGAGTTTGGTCTAGAAGGGTTTAGCCTGAGTTGGGAGGAATTTAGCCATTTTTCTATAGTAGTGAAGGCTTCCTGGGTTCTATCTTGGAGTAATTGTAGAGAGTGGCTTGAGAAAATAAGGGTGGTGTCATTAGCATACTGTACTATATTAGTTTGTTGGGTAGCCGAAGAGAGGTTATTGGTAAAGATGGAAAATAGTAAGGGACCAAGAATGGATCCTTGCAGAATACCATGTCTCCCACTGGGAGGAAAGGGGAGAGAGAGTTATGCCATTTAACAGCTTGTTGCCAGAGGGACAGATAATCTTTCAACCACAGTAGAGAGGAGTTATCCAGATTGAGCTCAGAGAGAGCCTATAGTAATTTGCAGTGGAATACCGTGTCAAATGCCTTTGACAGGTCTAGGAAGACAACAGCTACTAAGTTACCGAGATTTGTTGGTTGATGTGGTACTATGGTTTGGGCGAAATCCATGTTGGGAATTTGCTAGCAGGTTATATTAAAGAAGATGATTCAGTAGTTGAGTGTGTACACATTTTTCTAAGATTTTTGATAGGGGAGATAAGTACAACTATGGGATGATAATTACTAAGTTCTGTCAAGGATCCACCTTTGTGTAGGGGGGACGATGTAAGGCATTTTCCAGAGAGAGGGGGCAGTGTGTTCAGCTATAGATCTATTGAAGTATGGAAATAAGGTAGGAGATGGCAGAGGCAGCAATCCTGAAGTAATCAGCAGGGAGTTTATCAGCAGCGAGAGTGGTGGGTTTCAATTTGGCAAGGTGTTTACAAATTAGGTCAGTTGTAACTGGTTTGAGAGAAAATTGGGTGTTGGTCTTACGGTGACAGTTTTGTATTTTGGGGGTATTTGTAGTAGTAGCAGTAGTGGGGAAATTGTTGAATAACTTTTGTATGGAGGAGATGAAATAGTCATTAAAATAAGTGGCAATATTTTGACTGGTTGGAGAATGTGTTTGATTGCAGACCAGAATTTTTGTGGATTGCTGTAGTGAGTTTTTTGTAGCTGGATATAATAACTTTTTTTGTCATACCGTATTTGTTTTTTGCTTTGTTTCTGAGCTCTAGGAAGTATTGTCAATTTGTACTTGTTTTGTTGGTACACCAGGATGTCCAAGCTATGTCTTGTTGTTTGAGTGGGGATCTTGTGTCCTTTGAGATCCAGGGGGCTGGGTTGGTTTTAGTATGAATTATACGTTGTGGGGCAGTAAGATTAAGGATACTTAAGAAGGTAGTATTAAAGTACTCCACGGCTTCCTCTAATGGTAAAGCTTTAAGAGGTGACCAATTTTTTTTTTTAAGGTGTTGATGAATTGGTCTGGTAGGACATTTTTGGAACTATGGAGAGAAAGTAGGATGGGGGGTTTTATGGGTTTTGTGTGCTGTCTTAGTATGAATGTGGGTAGGTGATCACTGAGGGAGTGGGGTAACATACCAGATATATTGGCAGATGAAGGCTTGTTGGTTAGGATCCAGTCTAATATGGATTCCTTTTTGGTGAATTTGTCTATACTGGTGGCGGTCTGGATAAGCTGTGTGAAGTTAAATAGCTTTACGTGTTACTTCGGGGGGGGGGGTGCAGTGATAGAGGCCCAATCAATTTTCAAGTCCCCCAGGATAAGTGTCTCCTGAGGGAGGTCGGTGGAATTCTAATGTAAAATGGACTTGAGTGGCAATATTATCACCTGGTAGTAAGTAGACACCTAAAATGTTGAGTTGTTTCTGCTGGTTTAATTTTATATTTGTAAACAGGGTTTCTGCATAGCCAAAAGTGGGGATATCTTTACGTATTTGTTGGTGAGTAAGGTTGTGCCTGTAAAGTAGGGCAATATCCCCCACCTTTGTTAGCTATTCGATCACATCTAAGGATGTTGTAGCCAGGAGGGGCTATGGTGGTATCTTTGATGTGGGGCTAGAGCCAGGTCTCAGGAGTACAATGTCATGGTTATAGAAGGATATAGAGGCATGTAGCTCTTCGATTTTATTCATGATGCTGCGGATGTTTATACTGAGCATTAATAGGTCAGGCGGTTTTTGCTTGCAAGGGATATTAGGTCTATGTAGGTTTGTAGTAGTAGGTATATTATTGGAGGGTTCTGGGTTAGAGTGGATGTCGCCACTGAGTGCAAGTTAGTTAGTAGCAGTGGTCAGTGTGTGTAGGTAATTGGTGATCATATGGTGTATGAGTAAACTGGGTAGTTTTTTATAATTAGTTTTTTTGTAGGTGAGCTTGGTGAGATCAGAGGGGGTGTGGTTGAAGTTAGTAGGTCAAATGCATATGCAATTATGGTGGGGAGTGTTTGAATAGGTTAGCGTGGGGGAGTTTAGGTGATTGTGGTTAGTGATAGTGGAGTGGTAGGAAGTTAGATGGTAGCCTAGAGAGAGGAGAATGGCTAAGAAAATAGAAGGTGCAAGCATGGTGAGAGTTGAAGGAGGTGGTGGTAGTATGTCTGGAGTTAAGTTTTCTGGTTTGGGGTTATTCGAGGAAGAAAAGATAGTGTGATGCAGCAGAGCACAACAGAACATATTAATGAGCAGGTGGTGAAAGGAAAGATGGGGGAGTGGTTGGAGGTTGATGCAATAGTTTGGTGGGGGGTGTTAGGGAAGTCAGGTGATTGTGATTATGAATAAATCGGGGTACAGGCGGGGCAGGTGGGTTAAGGGGGCAGGATGGGAAGCAAAGTGACCCCGAGTGATAGCAAGGCTGAACTTAGTGGGCTGAATCCCACTCCACAAGGTAAGGAACTCCGCAAGGAACTGAAACAGTGAACTAGAGTAGGTAAGGTGCTGGTTAAAGTGTGATTATATTTAAGTGTGACTGGCAACACCACTGTGAGTTTTATGGGCAGTTGTTAACAGTAAATCAAGAGGAATGTCAGGGTTGACTGTTAATTAAGGGATGCTGTTAATTTTAAGTCAGTTGCAAAGAAAAAAGAGGGGATTTGTGGCAGTCCTTAGCGTACATGCACACTACTTACTCAGAACAACAAGTAAGATACTTTAATGAAAAAAAACCTACAGAATTTAATAACTAGTGCAGCTCTGTGGTGGAAGATGGTGGGGCAGGTAGCAGACCATGCGGCTTCAGATAGCAGAGTGCAGTCCGGAGGGAGAGTCAAAGCAGCAGAGTTATATTTTCAGTAAAAAATGCAGCAGGTATATTTAAACACTGTAGCACCCTTCAGTAGGCTTGTAAGCATGTACCACAATGTCTTACTGGAGCCATGTTTTTGTATGAAGCTGACCGCTTCTTCAATTGAGCCAGCAGGAAAACCTACCTAGTCTCTGTAATGTCCAAGTGTGTAGTCTAAACAAGTCCCATTAATTCTTCTAGGAGCCATCTCCTACAAAGCTGTCTGCTTCTCCAAGTGAGGTGCACAAAAGAGAAACTTATGCTGACTCCATTTGAATCAGACACATCTGCATCCCTTCAGATGTGCATATTGAAAACAGTTTTGCAGAGTGACCCTGCGTGCCAACTCCATGCCCAAAGTGGTCAATAAGCTATCACTAAATCAGCCCATTCACTTACCAACCATCACCTCTCCCCAGAATGACAGTGAAGAGAATACTACACTCCCTGGATGTTCACAGACAATTAAGATTTTATCTGGACAAAACCAAGTCCATCAGAAAATCAAATCAACTTTTTGTTTTCTTCCATCCCAGAGCCCTGGGCAAGATGGTCTCCAAACAGACTATTTCCTGTTGGATCAGGAAAACTATCAGTTTCTGCTACTCATACCGCGGAAAAGACCCAAATCAGGGGATAAGGGCTCATTCTACTAGAGCAGTAGCTTCATCCAAATCCTCCTTCAAAGGCCTAGACACAGCTACTATCCTTGAGAGAGCCACCTAGTCCACTGTACATACCTTCACCAAACATTAAAAACTGGACCATATCTCCAGAACAGTTTTTTCAAGGGCAGTCCTGCAAAAATTTCTGGAATTTGCTACCTCCACCCTTCCTCCTTCCTTACTGTGGTACTCACCCACAGTAAGAATACTGCAACATGGGAATAGAAGGACATGGAATAGTGTAAAATCTTACAATCACCAGAGATGTCCTTCTCTTCCATGTTGCAGTATTTCATCCCTCCCTCCTGACCCCCTGGTTTCAGGTCTGTGGACCTTTACAGAGTCCCTACTGGCACTAGGGTAATTTTTGGACGGTCTGTGGCATTCCACCAGTCTGAAGAACATATTTTGGCATCTTCTAGGCTACTGTCCGACTAGGCAGTTAGTTCTGAGGTCTATGCATGCAGACATCACATTTAAGGTCCCTTGTTTATGGCTCTACGTGTGATGTCCCATGCACCAACAGCAACCAGGCTGAAAGTTTTTGTATAGGAGCAGATGTTCGTCACCTGAGGCAGGGGATCCCACAGTAAGAATACTGCAACATAGAAGAGAAGGACATATATGGTTATGGTAAGATTTTACACAACTATTCTTTTCTTACTCATAGCTAAATCTTCATGCAAAGATTTTAATACTTTTAACCAGAAGTTAAGTACTGCATCTGGGCATGGGGTTTTTCAGTTAGAGGCTTTTCATAACTTTGTTTCAATTTATCTGGCTGTTACTTCATCTCATTTCATATCTTTTAACTTCTTATTCTTTCTTTTACTTCTATCCATTTAGCTTTTTTGTTATGTTCCACAGGATCTTCATAAATACTTCTCCAAAATGTATCTATTTTTTTCTTTTTTTTGGTGGTCCTTTAGTTCCTTTTACCTTGTTTCCCAATTCTTAGTAAAAAAAATTTTGGTCATCAATAAATTATTTTGTACTATTCCTTTATACTTATCTGGGTATCTTAAGTTTTTCAGCTGTGCTGAGATTTTTCGTTTGCTATTTGTGATAGTGAATGATAGATCCTGATCTGTTATAATACTGCACATTGCCTTTATTACGACTATCTTTCTTAGTATTTTTGTTGATATGTTTCCTCTTCTATATTCTTCTAATCGAGACACTTATTGTCTTAATTGCTTTAAAGGTTTCTCAATTCAATACATCCATGAAAGTACATGATTTCTCCCCTTCCTTTCCCTTACTACCCTGTGTTTTTTTGTGGTAGAACTTTATCGGTTTTTAATTTAGCTGCACAGTAATATATCATGTTTACGTCTGTTATATCGCATGAATCTCTATGGACAGTCCTAATTACTGTATTCATTTGTTTTATCAAACTTTTGACTTTTTGGGTTTTATTGACCTTCTGCAGTGTCAGTATAGATGGTTCAATTAACAGTGAGCTCTGCAGACAATTGTATTTCCTTTCAGGTTGTGGAAATGGCTAAATAATGCTTTGCTGTTGTCTTTATTTGTCCTCTGAGTTGGTAGTTTATTTTGAGGCTGCTTTTATCCTGCTGGGTGCTGCACCTCCTAGTTTTTGCCATGATTTTCTTCCTTCTGTTATACACTCTATAGATGATGTGATTCCACCAGGGTGGTTTGTATTTTTGAGTTCTCCACTTCTTCCTGGTGGGTACACCTGCCTCTGTGGAGCTATTAACATGCTCATGTAGGGTTTCTGTGAACAGTTCTGCATAGGCAGCAGCGTTCTCAAGGTTAATAGGGGCTTGAAATTTTGCCAGGTTATCACTTAATAAGAAGTTAGCCTTAGAATAGTTCCTGAATATTCCATGGGTAGTTGGGATTTCTGGTTTTATTTTTATTTCAGAGGAGACCATTTTATGGTTTGACCTTACCAGAGAAGACATTACACTATGGGTGTGCAGTACTCTCCCAAATTAGTAAGGAGCATGATTGCACCCCCTGTTGGTGTATTGACAGTCTGGTCCAGGGATTCTGTGTTTACAAAATTCAGGAATCCCTGTGCCTATACATTTGGTGTCGTATATGATTCCCAGTTTATAGTGGACTAATTACAGTTGCCCATAAATATGGTATTGGGCTGGATGGTAGGTGTTTCCAATAAGATTAAATACATGGTATGGGCTTCCTGGGTCATAGAATGGGATTTATGGCGTGCAAGGAAGTGGTATTAAATTTTGCCTGTGGTGATTTGAATGTGGAGAAGTTCAAGTGCATTGTCCTGTTTGACCAGCCTTCTGGTATATTTATTTTTAATGTAAATTGAGACACCCCCACCTTTTATCCCTGTCTGTGTTGTAGCAGTTCTAAATGTGTGGAAGGCATTATAACCTTGCACTGTCTGTGTGCTGTGTGTGGCATTAAACCATAAAAAAAAAAAAAAAAACACCAGAGGCCAGCATAAATAGTCCAAAACTTTATTATAGTGATCTTGGAGGACATAAAAATATCCCAAAATAAATCCAAATCCAAACCGGTTTCGGCAAATGCCTTCTTCAGTGAAAAATAATCATGTCAATAAACACAAAACCTACTGAATATTTATATGATACACCAGCCAATGGCTATCAATGGTATGGTCCATACCCCTATTTTTTAAATACAAAATACTGTTGTAATAATATGTATACATAACAACATATTCGTGGTAATTAAAACCACCTTAACATCCAATAAATATTGGTTTATGTATATGGGTGTTATTTAAAAATACTATCCATATAAATATAAGAAAATAATGTATTTAATGTATTATGGTAGATATATGGTTGTGAACTGCTATTAGTTAACTGCATCAGAAATAAACTAATAAATGGCATATGCATGATATTAACATTTAAAACACTAGGACTGACCAAATAATACAACATACTGGCTAACCAACAAAATATGTTAGTGTAAATAATACATTAAGGAGATATCCATATGAGCCAAGTAATACATAAATCAATGTGTATATAAACAATATACTTATAAGTGGTCATTTAGACCAGGTGGAAACAAGGCTCCAAGATGGATAATCCAGTACTTTTCCTTATGGCTCAGTATGTTTTGCCATCCCTGTTGATTATTCCTATTACCAGTGATTCTGTCAATAACAGTAACCATAAACTTTGCTGTAGGGTGTTTAATAGTATGTTGATAAAGAGCATCCGTGGGTTTCTTATTCCGAATATCACTCCGATGTTCACCTATTCTTATTCTAAGTGATTGTGATGTTTTTCCCACATAGAAGGCAGAACACTGGCATTTGGCCAAATATATAACCCAGCTACTTGAACAATTGTCAAATATCCTGAGATTATAAACTTTACTAGTGTTAGAACTAGTAAATTGTTTCAACGTGTTCACTTGGTTACATAAAGAACAATGACCACAAGGGAAACTTCCCAAAAGTTCATCCCCTGCTATTGTCAATTGTTTATATTTGGCTCCTCCACTTTCCCTCTGTTTATAGTGGGAGAACAGGGATCCCAGAGTTCTGCCCCTCCTATATGACAGCTGGCATTTTGTTCCTAAAGTATCACGAAGAAAATCATTAAGTCATCAGTGATTCCACCAGGGTGGTTTGTATTTTTGAGTTCTCCACTTCTTCCTGGTGGGCACACCAGCCTCTATAGAGCTATTAACATGCTCATGTAGGGTTTCTGTGAACAGTTCTGCATAGGCAGCAGTGTTCTCAAGGTTAATAAGGGCTTGAAATTTTGCTAGGTTATCACTTAATAAGAAGAAGTTAGTCTTAGAATAGTTACTGAATATTCCATGGGTAGTTGGGATTTCTGGTTTTATTTTTATTTCAAAGGAGACCATTTTATGGTTTGACCTTACCAGAGAAGACATTACACTATGGGTGTGCAGTACTCTCCCATATTAGTAAGGAGCATATCCAGTGTGATTGCACCCCTTGTTGGTGTATTGACAGTCTTCTGTCCTTACAAAATTCAGGAATCCCTGTGCCTATACATTTGGTGTTGTATATGATTCCCAGATGTCCTTCAAGAATGCAACTGCAGTCATAACATGTGGGTTGTCCTGCCTCAGGCAGCCCTCGGTCGGCCGGATTCCAAAGTCTGGGTCCGACGTCAGCTGATGTCGCATTTCTCTCCAACGTCAGAGCGGCTGGAGTACATAAGCATCAGCCGACGCCATCTTCTTCAGTCTTTCTTGCTGCGCGGTGCCCGAAGCAGAAGCAGTTCGCAAGTGCCGGTCGGTCAGCTCCTGTATTCTTCGATTCCGAAGTCATCAAAAAAGCTAAGTACCCCGTTGGGGACCTTTTCTTGCCTCAGCCGATGTCAGAAATTACTGAAAAAGTTAACAATTGTCTTTCTTGTGGTAAACAAATACCTCATAAGGATTTCCACTCTTACTGTCTTCCTTGCCTTGACCCAGACCACGACGTCTCGGCCTGTGTAGCCTGTGCTCGCTTCAACAAGCGCACTCTCAGGCGCCGGGCGGAGTTCGCTGAAGATTTTTTTGGCGATAAATTCGCTTACACAATGCCGTCGGATCTTTCGACATCACAAACTCCCAAGAAACGAAAAGACCGGGACCGACATCCTCGGCCCGCGTCTACCACCGACTCCACGCCAAAACCTATCGCGGGTGCTCCGGTTCCCTCTGAGACGGTCTCTCCACCGCTCCAAACTGAAGACACCGCATTACCGACGACTCCTGTTCCGGATATCACTCCGACGCCAGTTATTGATTTTCCTACGGATACCGAAACCGAGGAAATGCCCGAGACCATTGCTGTAGACAAGGTCACTCCTGCACATGGAGCTGCCAGGCCTCCTATGGCCATGTCTATTAAGGCCTACACCAGGGCTAAGGCAGCCAGCAAAACAAAGCATCTTACTTCTAAAACCTTTCCTCAGCCTACTCCAGAGACACAAATTATGTCTATTGCTGCTGATTTAATTTCTATGATTAGAGGTTCACAGGCCCATCCTGAGAGAGGATCCCAGCCTCCTTCTGATAAAAGGCCCCGGGTTGAACCCTCTGACCCTATTCCGTCAGATGAAGACTCTGAGGGCTCTGTCCACTCTGATAGCCAGGAAGAGCTCTTCCAGACCTATGAGGACTCGGATGCAGAGGATTCCATCCCCTCGGCCTTCCCGCCTGAGGATATTTCTTTTGTTGAAGTTCTGCATACCATGAGGGAACATTTTAAGTGGCAAGGCCAGGAATATTCTGATTCCAGAAAATGCCTTCGGACTTTCCTTAAGAAGCCCCAGCAACAGGCCCTTAGCTATTCCTCCTGTACTTGATGTTTTGGATGATTTATATTCTGACTCTAGTGTTACCCCTGACTCTCTTCCTCCTGCTCCAGCCAAGCCAGACAGGTATTACAGGGTCCCAGAAACTCATTCCCATTTATTCAGGGCCCATACTGCTGATTTGGAAACTATTTCTCAGGGGCCTAAAGGAGTTTCAACTTCCACCTCTAAAAATCCATTGCCCTCCAACAGGGAAGCTAGGTCATTAGAGAGATGGGGCAAAAAGGTTTACACATCCACTACCTTATCTATGAGAGCTTTGAATTGCCTTTTTCATATGTTACAATATCAGGATTTCCTGTTAGAAGATTTACAAAAAACACTGGCCACTCCTGATCCTTTAGACAGGAAGGCTTTGCAGGAAGCAGTACATAACACTCAGCAAGTAAGCAATCACTTCCTGCAGTGTGGATATGATGCACTGGAAGCTTCATGTAGGGCAGCTATGACAGGGGCAGTCATTCGTAGACATGCATGGTTAAAAGATCAACCTCTCCCAGATCATGTAAAGGCAAAACTTCTGGATGCACCTTTGGAAAAGAACAAGCTTTTTGGTGCTAATGCTAAGGATGTGTTAAAGACCATCGAGGAAAAAGCAAAATCAGTTCAGACGGTGAAAGATTTCCTCCAGGTTCAACCCCCCAGATTCAGTAGGAATTGGCCTTCAAAAAACTGGTCCTTTCCTAATCCAGAAAAGTTTCAAAGGGGTAAAAACAGATGTGGCCGAGGAAGAGGCCAATACAGAGGTCCTTACAGGGGACGACAATGGCAGCCAGGAAACCAAAGAAGTGATGCAGGGGTTTCACCTGCCCCACAGCCACAATCTTAATGACTTTCCTCTACTTCCGCCTACCAGGGAACAAATAGAAGCTCCCTTGGGCGGGAAATTATCTCTGTTTGCAGAAAATTGGCACAGACTGACAAAGGACAAATGGATTTTGGGCATTATAGACCGAGGCTACAGGTTCCATTTTCATACCTTGCCAAGAAAGCAAGGCATGCCAAACCTACCACAAAACCAGAGGGCAGAGGCTATGCAGCAAATCTCTCTGCTGACTCGAATGAAAGCAATAGAAAGAGTTCCACAACAAGAACAAGGCCAGGGGTTTTACTCAAGACTGTTCCTTGTTCCAAGAAAAGAATCTCAATGGAGACCAATACTGGATTTGTCCGCATTAAACACTTTCCTCATAGTACCAAAGTTCAAAATGCTGACTCTACAGCAACTCCTTCCCATGCTGGGCAAGGGGTCTTGGCTGATTACTCTGGACCTCAAGGAGGCATACCTGCATGTCCCTATCAGACACAGCTGCAGAAGATACCTCAGATTTCTTGCAGGGCCAGAGCATTATCAATTCTCAGCATTGCCATTTGGCTTATCTACTGCGCCCAGAATATTCACAAAATGCCTGGCTTCAGTAATTGCTCATTGCAGGCTCCAAGGGATACAAATCCCGTACCTGGACGACTTCTTCATACAAGCGGACGACAAATTGATGTTGACAAAAAACTTGGACTATGTCATACGATTACTTCAAGCTCTGGGATACACAGTCAACTTTCAAAAGTCAAGACTGCAGCCATCCCAGCAAATAATCTTCTTAGGAGCCAAATTAGACACAGCCTGTCAAATGGCTTACCTGACAGAAGACAAGCAAGAGAAGTTAACTCATTACTTCAAAGGTTTAGCAAAACTCACCCAGATGACTGCAAGGAGATTCCTACAGGCCCTGGGTTACATGGCATCCTGCATTCTCCTGGTTCCATTAGCAAGACTACACATGAGAAAGCTTCAATGGTACCTAAAAAGCATTTGGTCTCAGCACAGCAACAACTTGGAGACAACCATTCCGCTCATTCCATGCCTACAAAAGGAATTCCTATGGTGGGCTTCGGTGAGCCAGGCCAACACAGGTATGTCATTCAAAAAACCACAGATAACACAGACCATGACCACAGACGCCTCAGACCTTGGATGGGGGGCGCACATGGAAGGCAGGTGTATACAAGGACAATGGTCTCAAAAGGAAACACATCTGCATATAAATCAAAAGGAAATGCTGGCAGTAATGCATGCCATTGAGGCCTTTCAACACCAACTTCAACAAGGCCATTTACTGATACGGACAGAAAACACCACTGTGATGTGGTATATAAACAAGCAAGGGGGCACCCACTCTTACCCCCTTTGCAGACTGACAATGCATCTTTGGGAAAAATCACTGAGCCTAAACATCCAGTTACAATCCCAGTTTGTTCCAGGCAAAGACAATGTGCTGGCGGGCAGCCTAAGCTGGAATTTCACAGATCCACACGAGTGGAGGTTACATCCGAAGATCTTCACACAACTCAGTTCGACATGGGGCAGGCCAGAAGTAGACCTATTTGCCTCTCACCTCAACCATCATCTACAAAAATTCTGCACAAGGACATACCATCCAAAAGCTTGGAAAATAGATGCTCTCTCATTCAACTGGAACTTCCTAACAATCTATGCATTCCCACCTCTGCCACTGATGACCTAAGTACTACTAAAGATCAAAGCAGAGAGACTCAAGGGAATCATAATAGCTCCGGACTGGCCAAGACAACACTGGTACCCACTACTAAGGAGCATATGTCACACCAGGAGGTGGGCCCTTCCCCAATGGCCTCTACTTTTGACTCAACACAATCTCAAAACAGTGCATCCAAACCTTCAGACACTGCAGCTAACAGCCTGGGAGATCCCATAAGTAACCTCAACCTATCTCTCTCCAAGGAAGTTCAGCGGATACTAACAGAGGCTCGAAGACCATCCACCAGAAAGGTGTACTTAGCAAAATGGAAGAGATTCAGCAATTGGAATACCAGCAAGGGGCATGATGCATCATTGTTGAACATCCCACTCATCTTGGAATATTTGGCGGATATGCTAAAGAACGGCCTCTCCTATTCTTCCATAAAGATACATGCATCGGCTATTTCAGCTAGATATAACACTGATCCTCCTGTCTTTTCACACCCTTTACTAAGGCAATTCCTCAGGGGAATCAAGAACATCAAGCCACCAAGAAAGGCCCCAGTGCCAGCCTGGGACCTCAATTTTGTCCTAGAAAAACTGACTCTACCTCCTTTTGAGCCAGCAGCTTCAGTTGACTTGCAATTTCTCTCATGGAAGACAGCTTTCCTGTTGGCAATTACCTCAGCAAGAAGGGTTTCGGAACTACAGGCCCTAATGGCAATACCACCGTTCATAATTTTTCACAGAGACAGGGTTTCATTAAGGACCAACCCTACTTTTATGCCAAAGGTGGTATCTAGGGTTTCTTTGAATCAAGCTATTCATTTGCCTGCCTTCTTTCCCAATCCTGAGAATAAGGGGGAAAGACTGTTACATACCTTGGACATTCACAGACAACTTCGATACTACCTGGACAGAACCAAGGCCAGTAGGAAGTCTGAACAACTTTTTGTAGCTTACGCCCCTGCAGTCCAAGGAAAAGCAATTTCAAAACAGACAATTTCAAAATGGATTGGACATTGCATCAGATTTTGTTATTCCTTTCATGGAAAGACTGTTCCAGCCAATGTCAGACCGCATTCCACAAGAGCTACAGCCACCTCTACAGCATTCTTAAGAGGGGTGCCTACTAAGGACATTCTAGAAGCTGCTACATGGAGCTCCGTGCATACATTCTCCAAACACTACAGTCTCCCTCTATACTCCAGATCCAGAGCAGGCTTTGCTTCGGCAGTCCTGCAGGGTTTGATTGCCACAGCATCTTTTTCCTAGGGCATACCTCCTCCCCCAGCTAAGCTATGGTATTCTACCCACATGTTATGACTGCAGTTGCATTCTTGAAGGACATAGTACAGTTTTGTACCTACCATAAATGTAGATGTCCGATAGACATGCAACTGCAGTCGGATTTTCCCTCCCTCCATACCCCTCTATGCCTAGGACCCTCTCCTATCCCTGTTTCTCTTAGTTGGGGATATCTGTTATGGTGTATTTGTTTTTGTTGCTCATTTATTTCTCTGGAATCCTGTTTTTTGTCTTCCAATTTGATTACAGCCTTCCTTGGAGGGCACCTGGCATCTGGGGCAAGAAACACTGAAGAAGATGGCGTCGGCTGATGCTTATGTACTCCAGCCGCTCTGACGTCGGAGAGAAATGCGACATCAGCCGATGTCGGACCCAGACTTTGGAATCCGGCCGACCGAGGGCTGCCTGAGGCAGGACAACCCACATGTTATGACTGCAGTTGCATGTCTATCGGACATCTACATTTATGGTAGGTACAAAACTGTACTTTTATAGTGGGCTAATTACAGTTGCCCATAAATATGGTATTGGGCTGGATGGTAGGTGTTTCCAATAAGATTAAATACATGGTATGGGCTTCCTGGGTCATAGAATGGGATTTGTGGCGTGCAAGGAAGTGGTATTAAATTTTGCCCGTGATGATTTGAATGTGGAGAAGTCCAAGTGCATTGTCCTGTTTGACCAACCTTCTGGTATATTTATTTTTAATGTAAATTGAGACACCCCACCTTTGGTCCCTGTCTGTGTTGTAGCAGTTCTAAATGTGTGGAAGGCATTATAACCTTGCACTGTCTGTGAGCTGTGTGTAGCATTAAACCATACCTCAGTTACCGCTTAGACATCATTGTTCTCTAGGGTGAAGAGAGCTTCTAGAGAATGGAGTTTTTGTTTAGACTCCTAGTATTAAGCAATCATACGTTTAGATTTTCCTGATTTTGATTTGCTATGTCAGAAGTACTTTCAGTTTGGCATTGCCTAAGAATAGCAGTATGGGGCGGACAATGTTTTAGCTAATATTCAAAAGACAAGTGGGGAGAGATACAGACCATCCCTGGCAAAGCATCGTCTGTTGACTATCTCCTTCCACGCTGACAAATATTGCACCCCTTTAGAATGACACCAGAAACTAAGCCAATTATTAAAGTCAGTCATCTTTTGTTCATATTGTGGCATCATCTATGGAGGAGATAACATGCTGCTCAATGCTAGGATCTTACCAGACTGGGACACATATTGAGAGAGCCCTATGATGTCTCTCTTCATATAGTCTAGCGGAGTTATGTCTCAGGTCATTTATACCCACATGGACTATGACAGAGTCATACTGGTACTTGTGGTCCAGTGACTTGAGTGCATGCATAAGTTAGCGAATCCTGGCCCCCTAATAAGCAACTGACTGTGACTTTCTCCTTACTCAGCCTGGTGAGAGGGACATCAGTGTGTCTCAATCCAATGACTAGAATGTTGGATTCTATGATGGCTTACCTTATGAGCTTAGAAGTAGAGGTTCCATGAGATGTGGCTGTATGTGTTAATGCAGGTGTTCTTGAAAGAGTGCATTTGGGATTGCTAAGGGTGTTGTGTACTTTGTCTGGAGGTCTTTGGGGTTTAGGAAGGTTACTTTTAAGTGCCTTAGTATATGTGGATCTATGTGTCTGTTTTGAATTGTGTGTGATGGGTGCAGCTTGTGTACTTCTGACAACCTTATTGACATTAGGAGTGCTTTTATTTCAGATCTTTGCCTCCAGTGACATTGTGTAAATACATCTCTCACATACCTTATCAGTTTGTTTGAGAATTAACTGGTTGTCAGTAAGCATGAGGCAATTTCTATATTGCCTCAGTATTCCCATATCCACCAAGCTGGTAACAGAGAGAGATAAAGGGAAAGTTAATATCCATGGCAACAAACTATTTTTTTTATTGATTAGTCAGCTGGAGTGAGCATAGAAAGTAATGTCAGGAGTATTCAATTTGCAACTCTGGTGGCATTGCTTGTCACTGCAAACTAGTTGTCCTATGTGCAACAAGGAATTGGTGATATTTCAATGGTGCTTTTACAGGACAAAATGTCAACTGAAGTCTGTTGCTATGCAGGGCACTGCCAAACACTTAAGGGTAAACTAGTAAGCTTGTCAAGAATAACGAAAAGAGGGGAGTCATCTGATTGGCTACTGCCTGACTACTATTAGTGTTGTTTTCACCACCGCTTCACTCTGCTGGGATACAATGTTCCTTTGCTGCTTGTCTCACTAGAAGCAAAACAGTAGCATCAGTCCCAAGATGAGAAGCAAGCCAGAACCTGTTTTGGTGATCCACAGTCTAGATGATGTAAGGGTCTGTAGGTTTGTTGTAGCCTTTTCCTGGTAGATGCCTTAAATGTCAACCAGACCAGTCAAGGAAGGTTAAGCACAAGCACTCACTTCCCAACTAGAGAGAGTCAGGAATCTATACACTCACCTCCTTCTATCTCCAGAAGCAAAATATAAGCACACATTCCAAACTGGCACCTATGAAGCAGTTATTAGGCTTTATGGTGATCAGCAGTCCCCCAAAAATAATGTATCTGTGCTTCTTCTCTCACCAGGAGCAAAACAGAAGCACTAATCCCGGGATGACTACTGAGAGGCAGAAGGTGGGCTCTCCAGTAATTGATGGTCTTGGAGTAGATGTTGCAGATTTTAAAAATAAGATGGATAAATGGGTTAATGTCCTAAGAGCTGCAGTGTGCACTCAGCAGTTAGTTATGAAAGATGGTGTAACTTAAGCCTTAGCTGTCTAAGTGGAGAGCCACTAATTTTAAAAGGCGTAAACCACGGTGGTGCAGCTGTAGAGTTGTTGCCTCACAGCAAGAGGTTCGATTCTCAGCTGGAGCGCCTTCTGTGTGGAGTCTGCATGTCCTCCCCGCGGTCAAGTGGCATTCGAAAGACATGAATAGAATGGGCGTGCCTTCGCTGAAGGTTGGGCGTCGAGCTGGCACCTCGGCACCCATAAAAAATCTACCAGGAATCATTAGCGGACCGAAGTTCTGCTGTGGCGACCCCTAACCAGGAAAAGCAGAAAGAAGAACAACTACTAATTTTAAAAGATCAAGATAGATTGAAAGGAGAGGGCACTGTGTATACTAGTTCTATGGAATGTAGTGGGATGGCCACTAAATTTAAATAGTTGAAAGAGACTGATTTCACAAAATGATAATTTTGTGCTTACTCATAATAGCCAATGAAAGAGAAGAGGAACGGAGAAATGTTGTCAAATTAAAATACGGGGCATGTTAGTTGAGTTTAAAAATACTACATCAGGTTGAGAGGGTATGGAAAAAACTTAATTTCTTTGTGACTCACCAGAGACACAGCTGTGATCTGTTTCCTGGTTTAAATATGCAATTAAAACAGAATACAAGTAAAACACAGATGTAAAGAAAATGAATCAGAATATACAAAATAGAAGGCAATGAAGCAACACAAAATACAAGAAAGCAAGAACAAACTAACCTTTCCCGTACATAAGTTGTGGCAGAGTCTGGGTGAGCTCTTCTAGTATACTGTACAATCCCACAAATGACATTATCTATTTTATCCCACTATGTTTAGTGATATTTGTTAATTATTTTTATGTAGCAGTTTTACTAGTTAATTACACCTTTTGAAAGAACTATTTCACTTTATAATTGTCATTTAATTTGGCTTGCTGTTGATTCAGTGCTTACAGAAGCGATTTTGTGACATTTAATTATATGAGTAAGTCCTGTTATACCACAGAATTAATCTTTAGGCTCTTCAGCTTTTATTAATTTTTTTATTATTATTTCACCCTTTGGGGAGGGGATTTGTGCAAATTTTTTGTGTTTCAGTTTGGCCTTGTTGTAGGCTAGTTTTAATCTCTCGGCTTTGCTATTTATATTAGTGTTTTTTGCAGTGTCATTTGCATTTGATTAGTAGTATCCTGAAATTAATTATGATATAAAATTGGTTACAGCTTATTAAACCACATGTGGAGTTGGTTACCAACATTAACTAATAATCTTATCTGGTTTGCCGTATGCTTTATTCCATGGAGGGTAAATTGGATAAAGCTGTGTTTTGCTACAGCCTTAGTTTTTTGTGGCACCCTCCTCAGCTGTAATTTTAAGACTGGGGTCTTTTGATAATTTTTGATTAAGATTTATTAAACAAGGGCTTCTTTCACCAGAGTGCTATTTGTAAAATGTATACTGCAGTGCAAACTCCTAATCAATTTCCCTGATCAGAATGTTGTAAATATGTATTTCTTTGGTGGAATGGTATGTTAATAGAGTAAATATCAGGTATATTAATTCTTGTACTTGGGTAGATTTTCATTTCAGAGGCCAGTAACCTCCATTTTGGTTGTTTCACAATCCACTCATGTAAAACATCCTTTTTTGTAGGTCCTGATACTTTTAAAAATGATCAGTCAGGATTCTTAGTGATTCTTCTAAGTAATTCTTCCCTTAATCAAAATCTGGCATATAATTTCCAGTAAATTACCTTGTGAGCGATATTTATTTTCAGATGCAAGTCTTTTTGTGCTGAGTATTATTATTATTATTTGCAGAACATTTGAAACAGTTTGTGTATCACATGCAACAAAAGTCATTAAAGATTTTTTGCATGGTCCTACGAGGGGTTCTCTTTTGTTTGAATTACATGAGTGTCAACGTTATTTTATATTATAATGCAAGCTGTCTTACAAATAAAGCTAGTGAATTATGTGCTACAAATTCAGGTTGGGCTGATGTGATTGTTACTGAAGCTTTGTATTAACCAGATAGACTAACCATTATTTTCCTGACTACAGTGGTTATTGTAACTTTAAGAGCAGCCATAGTGGGAGAGAGAGTCTTTACACAATTTGTAAATTTAAATTATTATTATTTTTTGATAGTGATCACAGTGAGACTGCATTTGTTGCGTTAAACTTGGGTAAAAATATTTAAGATTGTTAAGGTTCAGAGAAGTCCTAGTTTAAAAATGAACACATAGAAGATGAATTTCAAGATAGTTTGAAGCTTATAATAAATGGGGTTCTGTTAATTCCAGGAAATCTTAACTCTCCTCAAACTGAGCTGCCAGTGCTTACATCTCCTAGCTGTTATGACTGTTTAGTCCCTTGAAGGCTTAGTTAACATAAACTATAAACAATTGTTTCACTTTGAGAGTGCAGTATCTTAGGTTTATGTCTGTGACTGTTTTGGAATTTTAGGCAAACCAGACTGGAGTCTTGTATTTCGGGCATAATAAAAATGAACATTGTTTTATAAAATACCTCCCTCGGGGTCACTGTTATAGAATTATAATATCTAGTGATTCTACATTTAATTCTTGTTTGCATTCTATTTTAATAAAGGTTAGAGTATTATGTATCATGAAGATCTTCAAGCTCAACGACAGATGACATTATGGTATATTTGTTCATTAATTAACTATGGTTCAATCATTTGCTCATTTCAGTAACAATTTAATAACAGTGGAAAGAATTCAATGCATATACACCAGAAAGGTCTTCTCAGTGAGTCATTTATAATATTATAAATGTTTACAGACCCTGAATCTTTATTTTTATAGATTGCTTAATGATCCTTCAATCATAAGAAGCTGACTTCCAGTCCCAACTTAGTTTTCACACCTCAGTGTGTCAAACCAGAAATAATGGATTATTCCCTTATGTAGAGGTATCACAGTTCTTTTTTTAAAGACTGAGAGTTTTCATATTTGATTTGCCAAGTTATGGAATAGGATACCCTCGGGAGTCAAACAGGTTATTTCTTTAAGTTAGTTTAAAACAAGATTGGATTGTTCACAGTTACAATAAAACGTTTTCCCACTGAACAATGTTAAAAATAACAAAATGGCTGAAAAAAAATTCACTTACATGAAAAAAATTGTTATACCACAAATCACAGTAAACGTCTTTGTCTTGTAAAATATGTTATCACACTTTGACATTAAACAAAATCAAACCTTTTGTCACTAAGAAATAAATCACTTGTCACATGACACAAACATAATTTAAAATATCTCTGTTCCGTTCTCTTTTATATGTTGACATTTTCTTTTTCAGTCTTTCACTGATCTTACTGATGTTTTTCTGCACTGCAGTTATTTTAAATAGAGTATTTCCTTTTTAATGTATGTTTGCTAATCTTTTACACCTTGAGCTCTGTCTTGTGTGGTTTACATTAAGAAGCCTAAGGGCAGTGCTGTAATGGTAGTAGAGGGTAGTCTGGTCTATTCTGAGCTGGGAATCACAGAGAAAGGTTTCAGGTATGATTTCCTGATTGGCCATAGGGCTATTTTGCCTATTTAGTCAGTTTTCTGTGCCTCTATAAAGTTTGACAGGTTTGTTTGGCTCTTGGCTCATTTCCACAGAGCTCAGAAATGCTTGGCATCCGTGTAACTAATTTTTGCATGTTTGATTTGAATCTAGTGCCATTATAGCAAAAAGAAGTACTATTGATTGCATGTTTGCACTTGTATAAGTTACATAAGTGTGCTGATGCTACATCTTTGAATTATGTATTGTAT
Source organism: Protopterus annectens (assembly GCF_019279795.1). Taxonomy (NCBI): domain Eukaryota; kingdom Metazoa; phylum Chordata; order Ceratodontiformes; family Protopteridae; genus Protopterus; species Protopterus annectens. Next base: position 348,845,086 of record NC_056741.1, on the reverse strand, counting down.
TTTTGTGCACTTTGTAATTGTAAAGTGTCATTGCATTTCACTGACCTTACTGATGGTTTTTTTTTTTTGCATTGCAGTTGTAAGAGTGTTTCCTGGTTAATTTGTTGCTTGTATGGTACTTCTGCACCTTGCACTATATCTTGTGTGGCTTTTAAATTAAGAAGGCTAAGAACTGTGGTTTAGTGGCAGTAGTGGGTAGCCTGGGGTGTACTGAGATGAGATTCACATAGAAGGGCTTCAGGTGTTATTTTCTAATTTGGCACAGGACTGTTTTGCAATTTTTCTTTCCATCTATAAAGTTGGCATGTTGATGCGACACTGCTCATCATGTAGCAGGTGTTAGGAGTACCCTGTATAGATGCAGTTACATAGAACTGCCATTTTCCTCTATAAAACTACTTGTAACTTCCTCAGTACTCAGTTGCACAAAAGTAACTAGTTTCCGCATTGGCAAGCACTGCCCCACAAGATTAGTCTTACATACTCCTGCTTTAAGCAGCCTGCATTTAGTCTGTACGCTTATAGCAAACCTCTTGACCATGTGAAAAGGGTCTGCAGAGATGGATATGAAATTCCTACTAATAACCCAACCAGCTTGGTAGATATATGTGTCCTGAGGCAATGTAGCAATTGTCTCATGTTTACTAACAACCATCTAATTCTTAAGACAATATGTTTATACTGTTGTTTTTCTGAGAATTGCCTAAATTCACTTGTTAATATACATTTACTGTGATGGAGCTTTTCTCCCCAGGCCTCTGATGAAAATAAGCTTTGCCCAATTGGACTTTCCTGGTCAACAAAGGCAAATAAACAAATAAATAAACATGTGAGAGATGTAGGTGCACATTGTCAGTGGCAGTAAGGTTCTTAAATGTAAATGCTTATAATAGCAAAGAAGTCGTCGGAAACCCACACTACATCCATCACAAATAGTATGGACCAGGCACATAGACCTACATATGCTGAGATTCTTAAATGTACTCTACCTAAACCACAAAAGCTTTCCAGATGTGGTAATCACACAATGCATACAACAAAACCTCAAAATACTGAACCAAAAACAACTCCCACAATTATACATACAGGCACATCTCATGGTGGCTTAACTTCAAAGCCCATAAGGCACACCACCACACAACCCAATATCTTGGTCATAGGAGATTGTGAGATGTTCTACTCACCAGGCTAAATAAGGAAAGAGTCACAATAAGTTACCTATCACAGGCCAGGATCTGCTAGATCACACACACACAGTTTGCTGAACTACAAGTACCAGTTTTACTCCTAGTCCATTGAGGTGTAAATGACCTGAGACATACCTCCATAGACTATATGTAAGGGGACATGATGGAATTCCTGGACTGTATCCCAGACTATCAGCGTTACATTGAGCAACAATGCCACAATGTTTTTATCTATTTATTTAGTTGACATTTGTTAACCAGGTTGGTCCAACTGAGCACAAGCCCATTTTCAGTAGAGACCCGAGGAGAAAAGCTCCAAAATACTTGTACAATATTATGAAAAATATTATGAAAAATAAAGAAGAAGCAAAGTAAAGAAATAGTAATAAACATGGATATAACATTCAATAAATGACAAATATATAACAGTTTTCAAATGTGAGAGATCCAAAACAGGTTATAAGCATAATTAAGTTAATACCATATTCAAATATATAAAGGAATAACTTTATACAAGTTCACATTGTACCAGGAAAAGGAGGTAAAGCTGTTTAAGCCTTAACCTCTGATTTTGTTAGTAGGTATAAATAGTAGAGGAAGGAATACGTAGTAGACATAAAGGGATGAGGGTTTATGTGGGTTCATGACATGGGCATCGCCATGATTTGGCTAGACAATTTTTCAGTTCTTTTTTGAAATAATTGGGGTGTATAATGCTTCTTATGTTGACAGAGAGTTTGTTCCAATTAAGAGATACTGAATGTATAGTACTTTTCCAACAGTTTTATTGGGTTTGTATATTTGAAGAAGTTGGTCTGTGCTAAGTAGTGGGTGAGAGGGGTGTAGTAAGATGCAAGACTGGATAAGGAGGGGGCAGGCTGAGGATTTGTTGAGTAGGAAGTGAGTTATATGGAGTTGTGAAAGTTGTAGTTGATGGAGGAATTTGAGCCATCGTAGGTTCTTTAGCGCTATTCAGTGGTGAGAGGAATGAAGTAGGTTTGTTGCAAATTTTGCGATTTTATTGTAGGACTGTTCCATCTTAGTAATTAATGAAGATTAAAGGTTTGTCAGAATTGGAGCAGCATAGACAAGGTTAGGGAGTAAGTAAGCTTGAGCCATAGAGAGTCTGGAGTCAGGAATTTTTTTGGTCCTATAGAGAAGACCCAGTTTTTGGTTGTTTTTTTTTTTTTTTTTTGATAAATTGTTGGACATGGAAGTCAAATTTAAGTTGATCATCTATTATCTTTTCAAGTAGCTTTGTATGGAATTCTATGTTAATGATAGTTTTATTTAAGGAAGAGATGGTGATGGTAGGTTTGAGATGAGAAAGTGATTTTGGGAGAAAGATTAAGAGCTTAGTCTTTTTAGGATTTAAGATAAGCTGATTTTCAGTGAGCCATCTTTCAACAGAGAGAAAAGAGTTTTGGGTAAGGGAGTGTAGTTGAGACAGAGTTTCTGAAGGAGAGATGAGAGAATCATCAGCATACTGAATGAGACAGGAGTGTTGGCAAGAGATATAAATTTATTAGTGAAGATATTGAATGGAAGAGGTCCTAGGATGGACCCCTGAGGAACACCTGTATGGATGGGTAGGAAGGGGGAGCAGGAGGAATGCCATCTAACAAAATGGAGTCTATTTGAGAGATAGCATGTGAACCATTCTAGAATGGAAATTGAGAGTTCAGGTTGGCTAACTTGGTTTGGAGTTTAGAATAGAATACTGTGTCAAAGGCTTTTGACAGGTCTCAGAATAGACACGAGGCAAGTTTGTTGTTATTACGCGTTTCAGCTATGTATGAGTGAAAGATAAAAAGGCTGTAGTTGTACTATGGTTTGGGTGGAAACCATGCTGAGTAGGTGTCGGGGTTTTCTTGGATGAGAAATTTGAGAAGCTGGGAGTGAATATATTTTTCAAGTATTTTTGAGAGGGGGAGAGTATAGCAATGGGTCTAAAGTTAGATGGATCAGTGGAGTTGCTTTTTTTGTAGAGCTGTTGCATAGAAAGATTTCCAGATCTCAGGTACTGTGGCTTCACAAAGTGATCAACTGATAAGTATTGAAACTAGATGAGTTGGCTGCAAGTTTGAGATGGAGGGTAGATTGTCAGCCGAAGGAGAACATGGTTTAGGTTTTTGGAGGAGGGATGTTATATATGCAGTGGGAATAGGTTTAAGAGAAAAAAGGGTATGACTAGAGGTTGTTTGGGAGGTATTGTAGTGTTGGAGTCCTGGTCAGTGTTGTTCAGTTTATGGATAGTATTATTGAGGTAATGGTTGAAAAAAGAGGCAGTTGCGGTAATTTATTGTGTTTTTAATATTTTAATTATTACTATATGTGCATTAGTCTTACTGTCATTCAAACTATGTGTTCATTGTTATGTCTTGCACGGGGACCAAAGCAATGTAATTTTGTTGAGCTTGCACTGCTGTGTGTATCTAATGGACAATAAAGATTACTTTGACTTTGATATATATATATATATATATATATATATATATATATATATATATATATATATATATATATATATATATATACACACACACACACACATGCTGTGATTTATGTATAGAAAATGTGTTATGTTATTTTGTTATATCCTCTTAAATTCTCAACAGTTCTGCATGATTTGTGTTTTAATCTCAACATCTGATCCACTGAAATTAATGCTTTTCTCAGGCATTTCAGTCCAGTGCGGTACATATGCTGATTGTTGACTCTCATTAACCATATTTTATAAATGATATATGCTGCAGTGTCCACTGTTTGGGCCAGAAGTATTTTGTCTCTTCTTTTGTACAACTATATATGTCTATATGTCTATTGGTACGTATGCTTGCATGCTTGTGTGTCTGTATGTATGTTTTATATATATATATATATTTATTTTATTTATTTTATTTATTTTACATTTGTTGACCGGGCTAGTCTAGCTGGATATATTTCCATTTTCAGTAGAGGCCCGGGGAGAAAAGCTCCACACAGAAATACACATAAAAAGGAAAAAAAAAAAAAAAACCTTATAATTAAAAAGCAATTACAATAATAACAAATAGCAATATAATATCAAAATAAAACTTAATTAAAAAAGATATATCAAAAGTCTAACTTGTATGAGTAACTAAGATTCAGGTTAAAGGATGAGATGACAGTAAGAAAACTGATATAGGGTGACAAGTTATTGTACAGAGAGAGTTAGAGGTAAGCAAAAGGGTAAAATATCAGAGAAAGAGAGCAAAAATACTATAAGAGGGTAAAAAAGGAAGCCATCTAAGAGATGACAGTAAAACAAAAGAAGCAGAAAAGACTTACTAGATATGAGACAAAGAAAGGAAGAGAAAAATAAGAGTAAGGAAGAAAGAATTATAAAAAGAAAAGAAAAATGAAAGAAAAAGAAAGAAGAGATAGTGGCGGAAAAAAGAGGAGGAGGATAGGCAGATGTAGGTGGAAAGATTAGTCAGGCTTTATACAGGAACAGAGCCAATGGCTTTTGAAGTAATTCTTAATTTCTTGTTTGAAGAGAGGTAGAGATGCGAGTAGAGTGATTTCACTGGGTAGTGAATTCCATCTCCTTCCAATAGTATTAGAGAAAAGGGAGTCACCGGCTGAGTTATAGGACTTTGTAGGGCAGGCCATAAGTTTCTTAGAAGATCTAAGAGAGTTGAGATTATTATAAGGGATTAAAAGTTGAGAAAGAATAGGAGTGTTATTGGGCTGGTATAGTAATTTGTGGGCAATATTGAGTTGGGGAATGAGCAAAAGGTGTTGAAATTCCATCCATCTTAGTTGTTTCAGGTTAACACAGTGATGTGTTCTATAAGGGTTACCAGTAGCAAATCTGGCAATATTGTAATAGGATGTGGCAAGTTTGTTAAGGTCGGCTTTCTTAAGTTTGGTAAAGATAGGAGAAGCATAAAGGAGTGTAGATATAAGATGGGAGTGGGCAATTGTAGCTCTGGCAGAAGCAGTTAGGTAGGGTTTAATTCTATATAAGGATCCAATTTTTCTGTTTACTAATTTGATAGTGATGTTAATGTGTTGATTAAAAGAGAGATTATTATCAATTGTTATTCCTAAAAGTTTTGTTGTTGGTTCAGGGGAAATGACAGTAGCATTATTTGATGAAATGGTGAAATCAAGGGGTGGGGATCGTGAGGTAGGGGTGAAAAGGAGAAGTTTAGTTTTTTTGGCGTTAAGAAGAAGATAGCGTTTAGAAAACCATGTTTCAACTGTGTTGAAGATGCTTTGAGTAAGCGAATGAAGTGTTATAGAAGAAGACGCTGAGCAAATTAGGGTGGAGTCATCAGCATATTGTATGACGGTTGCTTGAGGAATAGCTAGATGTAGGTCATTAATGAATAATGTGAAAAGAAGAGGCCCGAGAATAGAGCCCTGAGGGACACCAATAGTTACAGGTAAAAGAGAGGAAGTTTGGTTTCCCCAAAGAACTGCTTGTTGTCTATTGCTAAGATAAGATGTAAACCATTTAATAGCAAGGTTGTCAAAAGAAAGGGATGTGAGTATATTGATTAATATAGAGTGGTTAACCATGTCGAAAGCTTTAGAAAGATCGATAAATAGTGCAGAAGAGAGAAGGTTATTGTTGCGGTTCCTATTTATGGTGTCTGTGAAGGAAAGAAGAGCAGTGGTAGTACTATGATGGGGTCTAAAGCCATGTTGACAGTTGGCTATTAAGTTATGTACTGAGAGATGATTTAGAAGTTGTTGGTGTATACATTTTTCCATAATTTTTGCTAATGGAGAAAGGAGTGCAATTGGTCTATAGTTAGAATAGTCGATAGAGTTGCCTCCTTTGTGTAAAGGGATAATGTAGGACACTTTCCAGATGTCAGGGATAGTACCCTCTTGGATTGTTCTGTTTATGAGAATGGAAATAGGATATGCGATTGCTTTTGCAGCCTTTTGGAGAAAAAGAGAAGGGAGGTTATCAGCAGAGGGGTACAAGGCTTGAGTTTGTGGATAAGTTTATAGATGAAAGAGGTAGAGATAGGTTGTAGTTTAAAGTTAGGGGATGAAACAGCTTGGATTTGTGAGGAGGTTGAGTTAATGATGTTCATTTGCTTGGTTAGGGAATGAATAGTTTCAGTAAAGAATAGGTTGAAAGTGTTAGCAGTTAGGAGAGGGGTGTCTGGGTCCGCATTAAGTGGGCTAGGTGTTTTAGCTGTACCTGGGGACAGGAGTTTATTTACTGAGGACCAGAAGGCCTTTGGATTGTTATAATGAGTCTGTTGAAGTTTGCAGTAATAGTTTTTTTTGTCTGCAATTATAGCCTTTTTAGTAAGGTTTCTAAGCTGGCGAAAGTGCAGCAGGTCCGGATTATTTCTGTGACATCTCCATTTAGACCAGATTTTATTTCTGGAGTGAATTAGATTTTTCGTTTCTCTTGAGAGCCATGGGGCTATATTGGATTTCATTTTAATGGTACGCTCAGGAGCATGTCTATTAAGTATGGATAGGAAATTTGTGTTAAAGTATGATACTGCATCTTCAAGAGGAAGAGTTTTTAAGGGATTCCAGTTACATTTGCTAAGTTCCATTTGAAATGAGTCTACGTCAAACTGTTTTATGGAGCGTATTTTTCTAGTATTAGGGAGGTTAGTAAAGTCAGTCTTTTCTCTTTCTATATAAGTCAAGGAATGGTCACTAATATCATCTGGCAGAGTTCCTACTTTGTAGGTGTGTTTGGTATTATTTATCAATATCCAGTCTAGAATACTTTCTTTATTATTAGGCTTATTGATTCTTGTAGTTGAGGTAATGGTTTGGGTAAAGCCTTGGAGGTTTGTATGGGAAGTTGGATTCTTGGTATTTATGCAGTTCCAGTCTATATTAAAGTCACCTAGAATTATTGTTTCTTGGGGGAGAGTTGTAGATACCCAGCTAAGAAAGGCTTCTAAAATGGGTATGTTATTACCTGGGGGTAGGTATATACAGATAATGTTAAGGGATTTCTTGGTGTTCAAGTGAAGTTTGATTATGATGGCTTCTACTTTGCTATCTGAGGTTGGGTCTATTGTTAGGGTGGAGATATTTAATTGATTGTTATAAAGAATTGCTACTCCGCCACCTTTACGTTTAGTACGGTCATGTCTAACAATATTATAGCCTTGGGGTGTAATTTCTGTGTCTTTAGTGTCAGGCTTAAGCCAGGTTTCAGAGAGGCAAATAATGTCAAAGGAATGGATATCAAGGAGAGCATGTAGGTGAGGTATTTTATTGTTTATGCTTTGAATGTTTAGATGTCCTATTAGTAGAGTATTGTTAAGTTTACTTTTAGGAGTAAGAGGTGAAGGGGTGATAGGGCCAGGGTTAGGGTGTATATCCCCATCCTGTAAGGTGTGGTTCTTTGGTTTGATTATCACAATGTTGTTAAAGTAGGATTTTAGTTTCATTTTTCTATCTGTAGAGAGGCCATGCTTAATGTGTAGGAGTCTGTGGAATTTAGGTAGAATGTAGTTGGGGGTAGAGGTACTGTTGGAATATGACTTAAAAGACATATCCAAGTAAGGTAGAGTTTGCTTATGTGAGAGGGAAGTCTGGCCATGGAGAGGAGTTTCAAAGAATGTCAGAAGGTAGAGTGAGAATAGTAAATGTAAGAGTAATACAAAAAGTATGAACATAGTTTGGAAATAGGAAGCCATAATTAAAGAGGAGATAATAGTAGATTAAATGAAAAGATTATGTTAGAGGAATATAGAAAACTAAAGAGATTCTGTTTTGGTAAAGGTATAATGAGATAGAAAAGGTAGATGTGAAGAGAATAGTCAATAGAGGAATTATAAGTGAGAGAGGTAGGAAATAAGAAGGTTAGGCTAGCAATGGTAAAAAGAATGAATGGTGAGGTAGGATATGTAATTAGTAGAGAGTATTAGAGGTAGGATAAGTAAAGGGTAGAGGTAAGAGGGGATTATACAGAGAATAGGGGTAATTAAAGGTGGAGAGGGAGGAGATAGGGGTGTGGTTTAGAAAGAGCAGGAATGAGAGAGTGCTCTGTAAAGGTTGAGGAATATAGTGGGAGTGGTTAGAGGGGTATGAAAAACCACAGCAGAAAGGATTAGGAGAGGAAACTAACTAAAATGGAGGTAAGAGAGGTCTGTGAAGCTAAAGGTAGAAAGAGTTATGAAGAGACCAGGAACATCTAAGAGGGGATAAGTGAGAAAGGCTAAAGCACTATTAGGTTTATCATAGGAGTAAAAAGGAAAGGAGGGGTATAGAGGGGTACTAGGGAGGGATAGACGGATAGAGCAAACAATATAAGGATAGTAACAGGGAGAAGGAAAGGATAGTCAAAGGAAGAGTAAAACAAGCAGAGCAGAGATTGCAAGTGAAAATTCTCAGAGAAAAGGTAGGGTCAGTGGTGATAAGATACGAGCAGTAGAGCACAACAGAGAATACAGTAAGGGGGAGGGGAGGAAAGACTACTGGCAGATCCGGTAGTTACACAAATACACCTGGAAGGTGCAGAGGGCTGGAAAAAGCAAGCCAAAGTCACAGTATAATAAAGTGTACTTATATGACATACAAAATCTGTTAACCCAGGTGAGGATATGCCAGGCAGGTTAAGAGGATGGGAACGCTGCTCCTTGTAGTCCAAGGGGTAAAGGCAGGAGTTGGAATAAAAATGTGAAGATATATGTTCTGAAAATAAAATTATCCAGCGGCTTTAGTCAAAGGCAATCTGTTAACAATAAAGTCATCAGGTTGGTATAAAAAAAAAAATTAATAATACCAGCCAAACAGCTATTAGCACAATATAGATGTTCAAATCTGGAAAGTAGATTGAGTCAATAAGACCTATGAGAATAGCTAAAAAAACAATATAAGTCCTACTAACATATGTTGCACATCAATAAAAGAGGCCACACATTAAAAAGCATGTAGCCAATATACAGATTTGAATAGAATAGACTTGTAAGTTTGCGTTGTTTCAAAATAGTCAAACAAAATCACAAATATAAAAAAGTATTTATGTGTCTTAAGCACAAATAAAAAGTGACAAAGACTCAACAATGTCACCCAAAGGGAGCAAAAAAAATTAAACTGTTGTTATACGCCGACTCCAGCTGACTAATGTGAGCACCCAGATATACCAAGTTGGAAAAGTATAATCTCAGCCCACCATATATATGGCGTGTTATCTGCACGCTAAATGTAAAGCGAATTAAACAAAGACCTGCTTAAACAGATGAAAAAGGAGCAAGACATTAATATACATTTGAACCCAGGTGAAAAAAATATAGCAAATATTCCAATGTGACCAAACAGTAGGTGAAACAGTATTGTAACCTGTGTTTCCCGGTCCCCTTGAACAGAGTCTCAAATTCAGTCACTAATAATGAAGGAACTTGAAACCGTTATAAAAACTCAGTTAAAGGAATAAAAGTCAAAAGAAAGTTCCAAACCTATTCAAAGGTGTAGTACTTCGACTCTGACTGACGCACAAAAGCAGTATTTAATAACACAAAGTGGATGAAACCTCAACCCACCATATATAGTGCATTATACCCACACACTATATGTAATACATAATTGCCCACTTACTAGAAATATCATAAAAAACAGTACAAAATGGTATGAAATATATGTTTCATTTGATAGTGCCTCAAATTTCTGTGCAGTTTTTTACCTGCCATATACACAGTAGTAATGCATTTTGTCTTGTTTTCTCTCTATGGTTTATTTTTAGTTAGATAATTGCTAAATTCTGCCAGCCACATTTATCGCTGTGGCCTTTTGAAGTGTGGCTCTGTATGCTGTGTTAGGTTCTGGTAAGTTCTGTATCTGATATGCCACTTTAATATTTATTTTTTTTCTTTATGCTAAAAGGACTCTATTGTCTTATGGCTCTGACTCAAAAAATTTGCTGTCACTCATCTGCTTATAAAAGTGAAAAGTTTGATTTCTAGTTAAATATATGCACTTACTTGGCATTTCTCTCAGTCTTTCACCTTGAAGCTGCAGCATTGTAGGCTCACTGGTGGCACAGTGGCATTGGTACCTCACAGCTCTTGGTTTCCCAGTTTGGTTCCAGGCTCAGATGCCTGCTGTCTAGACTCTACATTTTCTTCCTGTGTCAGCATGGTCTTTTGACTGGTGTGTCAGTTTCCTTCCAAATCTTAAACCATACATTCCATTCACAACCCCTCATTTTTGCACATGGGTTGGGTATCACTTCAACAGTGGCAAGCATCTAGAGCCAAAGTTCACACTTCCAGGTGGCTAACCCTACCATGGCTGTTCTTTCATACCACACACTCACATGGACATACACGCACACACACACCCCTATGGCCAATTTACAGTGTCCACTCCACCAGCTGCATATTTTTGGAATGCTGGAGGAAACCGGAGCATTCAGAGGAAACCCATATGAACACAGGGAGGACATGCACACTTCTCACAGAAGGCACCCAGCCGGGAATCTAACCAGAGAACCTCTTGATGTGAGGCAACAATGCTATCCACTGTGTTACTCTGCTTCATTCCAAATCTTAAACACATCTGGCAGCCCCTGGACTTGTCCATAGTTGTTTGTGTGTGTCTGTTTATCTTATTTCATCTAAAATAGTTTCTCTGCTTTTTGAACTTTAAGCAGTGCACTAAACTTGTCAGACTGTATCCCCTCACAGCCCTAAAGAAAGAAAGAGTGAATGAATGAATGAATGACACAAATAGTGACTATTCTTGTCAGGAATCATCTTTCTTCATCTTAACAATTTGTTCATAGTTCGGTACTAGGCTATTGGCCCTAGGGCCTATATAAGCCTAGCCAAATGGTACCCTGGCTTTCGCCACCCAAAAAAATTATTTTCCTGTGCCCCTGTCGAGCAGATTCACAGAAGTGATCCTGAGGTGAATTTCCTATCTCCCATCCAATCATCAAGACTTTTCTTGAAGAGTGCTAATGAGGAGCATTGTTTGATATAGATAGGTAGTTTGTTCCAGAGTATGGGAAGTCTCTGGGACAGGAATCTATCCCTCCAGCATGTTCTGTTTATTGTGGTGACAAGGTTTAGGTCCCTAGAGCATGTAGCTTGGAGGGATTGGAATTTCTTTAAGTGGAGCCATGTCCAACAGCTCTGGGTTTGACTTAGCTTTGTATGTTAGGCAGAGATCGCCTTTGAGTAGGCGATATGCGACAGAGTAAAGCTCGAGTTTTTTGAGATGGTCTGCGTAGGGCATCTGTTTGAGGCTGGTAATCCTCTTTGTGAGGTATTTCTGCGGCCTTTCCAGTTGTTGTCGATGTCTAGAGAAGTACATACCACAAGGGGCATTGTACTTTATAATGGGTCTAATGAGTGATGAGTAGAGGGGAACAATTACCTCTTTTTTCCTGGATGAGAAACCTTTTGTGATGAGGTGTGCCACGTAGAAGGATTTCCTGACTACTGTGGCGATGTAATTATCAAAGGAGAGACTACTGTCCACCTGTGTCCCAAGGTCTCTTATCACACTTTTGGTGTTAAGTAGACTACCGCCTATGTGGTAGTTCATGTGTGCAGAGTTTTTACCAAAACGGATGACAATGCACTTTTTGGCATTGAGCTTGAGGCCATGGCTTTGACACCAGGCATCTGTCTCAGTGAGGCCCTTTTGTAGGATGTCCACATCATTAGAAGTTTTGATTATGGCTCCTAGTTTGCAGTCATCTGCGAACTTCATTAACCAGAGACCTTCTGTGTTAGCCTGTATTTTGTTTTTATTTTCTTTTGTCAATTTCTTAATGCTTTAAGTTCATGACACTAGTTGTTTATACTATCATGCCTAATGGTTTTGCAGACAGGATATTTTGCTGCTAATGTGGTGCAGAGAGCATAATAGTAGTCCAGAAGTGTGGTAGTGCCCAGGCCTCGGCATCAAATATTTAAAACAAAACTGGATTGATGTAATATATAAATGCAATGCAGATGATTATCAGGTGCCATGATTCTGTTTCAGTTATATTATTTTAAGTGGCACATTTCAACTTATGTAATGTCAGAAGACACCCCATTGTTCTAATCGTACCTTTTCATTTCTCTCTAGTTAATACTTAATTTTATTACTTAATTACCATCTTACCGTCTTGTTTCAGCAGCTGAATACATGCATTGTATATATATATATATATATATATATATATATATGTGTGTGTGTGTGTGTGTGTGTGTATATATATATATATATATATATATATATATATATATATATATATATATATATATATAGGCTTGCGATTACTTGTAAATGTAATACCTCTATGTAAATAATTGCTTTAAACTTTATAGGTTCATAGGTGTGTACTAGGCTAATGACCCTGGAGCCTTTATAAGCCTAGCCCATAGGAATACCCTGGCATCATGCCACCTGACCTTAGTTCCCAGTGCCTCTGTCGAGTAGAGCCATTGCAGTGATCCCCGGGGTGAATTTTCTATTTCCCATCCACTCATCAAAATGTCTCTTGAAGAGGGCCAGTGAGGTGTTCTGTTTGACATGTATGGGAAGTCTGTTCCATAGCATGGGCAGTCTATGGGTTATGAACCTGTCCCTCCAGCATGTTCTATTGTGGTAATCAGGTTGAGATCTCTGGAACATGTGGTATGGAGGGATTGGGATTTCTTTAGATGTAGCATCTCTAACAGAGCTGGGTAACAGAGATTGCCTCTAAGTAGACGATATAAGACAGAAAATAGTTGGAGTTTTTTGAATCTGTCCATATAGGACAAGTGTTTAAGGCCTAGGATCCTTTTTGTGAGGTACTTCTGCGACCTCTCCAGTTGTTGCAGGTGTGTAGTGAGGTACATGCCAAATGGGGCATTGTACTCGATGATTGGCCTAATGAGGAAAGAGTAGAGGAAGACAATGATTTCTTTCTTCCTGGATGCAAAACCCTTAGTAATGAGATGTACGACATAGAAGGACTTTCTGACCACAGTGGCCGTGTGGTGGTCAAAAGAGAGGTTGCTGTCAACCTGTGTTTCCAGATCTCTTATAACACCTTCTGTGTTCAATAGACAGTCTACCATCAATGTGGTAATTCATGGGAACCGTGTTTTTCCCAAAGGGGATAACAGCATTTTTTGGCATTTAGCTTTAAGGCCATGTTCCGACACCAGTCACTGGTCTCAGTGAGGCTTTTCTGTAGGATCTCAACATCATTTGGGGAGTTAATAATAGCTCCAAACTGCAATTTATCTGTGTACTTTGTCAGCCAGAGTCCCTTCATGTTGGCCTGGACTTCAGAGAGGACCGAGGACCGAACAGTGTAGGACTCCACTCATGACTGGTCAGCAGTCTGACTTGGAGTCAGCTGCATTCAAGCTGTGGGTTCTATCTGTGAGCCAGTTTGCAACCCACCTAGTGATATAGCGGTTGATGCCTAGCTTAGTGAGTTTTTCTATGATTCCTGAGTGGGGAATGGTATCAAAGGCCTTGGCCAGATCAAGGTAGGCTGTATGAACCACCTTGCCTTCATCCACAGCTCTGGTGACTGACTCAAAGAAGTCGACCAGGTTGACCAGGCATGATTTACTCTTCACAAAACCAAACTGTGTGGGATCCAGAGTTTGGAGATTCCCTATATCCTTGTTTATTAGGTCCATGATGATGTGTTCCATAGCTTTGCATATCAGACTCGTCAGGCTAATGGGGCAATAGTTCCCAGGGTCTGTAGTCACTTCTCCTTTGTGGAGAAGGATGACTGTAGCAGTGCGCGATTTGGTAGGGACAAAGCCTGAGTTGAGGGTGTGATTGAACAGGGCACACAGGTGAGGTGCCAGTTCACTCTGTAGTTCATGTAAAACACAGCCAGGGATATTGGCAGGTCCCAGAGAAGCTGTATTCTTGGCCTTGGACAGTGCTGTTTTAACCTGTGCAGCAGTAATATTGGGTGCCTGGCAATCTACTGGTATTGTGATTGGTAAAGTTAGCACTGAATCTGTCAGCAAGTACATTGGCAATATCTGTTGGCTCGGTATAGGAGGTACCATTGTGCAGTAGCTCAGCACAAATCTGGGTATTGCCGTGGAGTTTCTTTACATAACTGTAGAAGGCTTTGTGGTTGTCTTTACTATCTGCTGCAGTTGTTTTCATAGCTAGCTTTAGATGATTTGATGAGGGATCTCAACTTTTTGTTGAGGCTGATAAGAGAGTTTTTCTAGTCTTGGGATTTCACCTTATTCCACATCAGTTTCCTCAGTCTGTTGTATAGTTTGTTTATGGCAGGGGGCCACCAGAACGGCTTCCTTTTTTGGAGGAGAGCATCTTGATTCTATTTTGTATGGCAAGATCCATGCATTTGTGTGCATGTTCGTGCAGTGCATTGTTGTATGATTCAGCAGTTATGCAACTATTCTCCATTTGCATGGGTGCCGTGAAGTTAGCCTCCTCTGTTTTTAGGAGCCCAAAGTTAGCTTTGGAGAAGTTTTTCATGGTGGTTACCTTTGTGGGGGAGGGGGTGGGATGTGGATTTCCAAGGTGATTAGTTTGTGGTCAGATCTAACCAGGGAGGAGCTGACTTTTGGTATAGAGCAACGGTTGCCCATGTTAGTAATTACCAGGTCAAGGATATTCCTACCTCTAGCGAGGGTAAGAACGAGCTGGTCCAGAGCATTGGAATTAATGAATTCCAGGAAACATTGGGCAAGTGCCTTGGTACACAAGTAGCATTCCCAGTTGATGGAGGGGTAGTTGAAGTTGCCCAGTATGAGAGTGTTAGGTTGGACCCTAATATTCTCCAGGGTGCTTAGGAATGTGGAGTGTGAGTCTTGCGACATGGTTGGGGACCTATAGCAGGCTATGACCTGAATCACTGTCTTACCCAATGTTAGCTGCACCTGAAGTATCTATGATGCGTTATGTTGGGCTACCAGTCTGGAGATGTGTGCATCCTGTATGGATATGGAAACACCACCGCCTTTGGAGCTTCTGTCCAAGTTCTGGGGCCAAAAGGTGTGGAATGAGTTATAGCCTGGTAGTGCAGGGGTGCTTACTGCTGCCTTGAACCAGGTCTCTGCTACAGCAGAAATGTCGATGTTCTCAATTTTAAGGAGTGCTTCGAGTTGGTGCATTTTGAGATTTAGACTTTTCGCATTGAGCAGAATGACCCTCAGGCTGAATTTATTTGTAGCTGTTACTGTGTTAATTTGGTCTTTGGAACACCACCTAAAAAAGGCACTATAGGGGTGGCAAGAGCCTTGGCCAGTATCCGGAAGCCTAGGGGTGACAGATGCAGGCCATCTCTGGCAAAGCATCGAGGTCTGTCAATCATGTCATCCCAGGCAGATACTGGATCCCCTTAGAATGACACCAGAAACTTAGCCAATTGTTGAAATCAATCATTTTCTGCTTGTACTGTGGTATCATTCTGGGTGATGGTAGGATGCTGCTCAGGGCTAAGGTCATACCCGCCTGGGCTCCATAATCCAAGAGCTTCTCCATGTCTCTTTTCATGTAGTCCAGAGAGTTATGTCTCAGGTCATTCACACCCACATGTACAATGACAGAATCATATTTGTACCTGTTGTTGAGGGACCTGCATGCATGCATTATGTGGTGGATCCTGGCACCTGATAGGCAGCTGACTGTTACTTTGTCCTTATTCAACCTAGTGAGTGGGACATCACTGTCAAGTCACCTATGACTAGTGTGTTGGGCATGCTGTTTTGCCTTAGGAGCTTTGGGTGAGTGGCACACTGTTTAGGAGAGTTATGTCTCATGATTAGTGTTATGTTGTGGTGGTTGAGTACGTTTCTGCCTTGGAAGTGTCTGCTGTTTGGGTAGATTTTTATTGTGAGCCTCCTCGAAGGTGGGTGTGTGGTTTGTGTCTTTATGTGAAGGCAATGCTGGTGTGTGTTCTGGAGGGCTATGTGTTTCATGTGGTGTGGTGCAAGTATTGACCAGCTATCCCAGTCTTGGCTGGAGAGTGTGGCTTCCACTTCGGATGTATAAGTGCATCTCTCGCAAGTCTCAGTGTTGGGAGGAGAGGGTTGTCAGTGTACATGAGGCAGTTGCTACATTGCCTCTGGATGCCCAAGTTCAACAGGTTAATAGGAGAAAGCACAGGGGACTGACCTTTTAACATGCCTGGAGGGGTTGTTATTAATAATAAGTGCTGGAGCTGCTTGTAGAACGTTTAGTGCTGGTATCACTTTTGTGTGCTACAATAATTGCTACAAGAAGTCTGACAAAGTGCTAGACTAATAAGCTAGTAAAAGTGCAGTAGAGGAAAGAGCTAGCAGATCTAATGGAAAAATTGAAGAGTAGACTTTGGTACCACTCAGAAGCTTACAAACAGTCCTGGATACAGAAAATCTGTATCTGGACTAGACTAGTTACAGGAAAGGCGGGAAACAAACGCAAACGTGGGATTTTAAACCAGAAAGTTGAAAGAGATGGAAAAACTGCAAAATGGCCAATAAACTACAATTTCTGGGCCAGAAACCTCTCCTGTTGTGGTAGATAAGCTACCTAGTGCTTACCACTACCACTGATAAGCTAGAAGGCTTACCTCCAACACAGAAAAGCTTGGGGGGGGTGCTCAGAAGCGTACAAACAGTTCTGGATACAGCTAATCTGTGTCTGGACTAGACTAATTACAGGAAAGGTAGGAGACAAGCTTAGAATTGTTTTTTTTTTGTTACAGAAAAGCAGCTAAAACAGCACTAAAAACAATTCAAGTGCAGTGCAAGCTAGCCCACTTGAGTGTGTAGCAATATTAAAGCAAATACAGTTTAAATAAATGTAATTTATTCAAGCTGTATTTTGAACTGAACTCAATTTTTGTTTTATTCAGCTCTGAACAGTTAAAAAGTGCCAAAAAATTTACTTATCAGCTGGAGAAGCACACTCATAGGTTGATACTAGGCTGTCTTCCATAGGGCATTTATAAGCCTAGCCAGAGTGTGTTTGGCTTTCGCCACCCTTTTAGATTAGTTGACTGTGCCTCTGTTTAGTAGGTCACAGAAGATAGCCCTTTTGATGTTAGTTTACTGTGCCTCTGTCTAGTAGGGACACAGAAGAGATCTCAGGGGTAAACCTACGATCTCCCATCCACTCGTCAAGATTTCTCTTGAAGAGGGTCATTGAGGGACTCTGCCTAACATGGATTGGGATTTTGTTCCAGGGTGAGGGGAGCCTCTGGGATATGAATCTGTCCCTCCAGCATGTCCTATTTATTTCTGTGCTGAGGTTTAAGTCCCTGGAGCGTGTAGCTCTAAGGGATTTGGATTTCCTGAGGTGGAGCATGTCCATTAATTGTGGGTTGGACATGGCTTTATACGTCAGGCACAGATCACCTCTGGATAGGCGGTAAGCAACTGAGTAGAGCTGGAGTTTCTTTAGCCTGACTGTGAAGGTAATCTGTTTGAGTCCCTTGATCCTCTTGGTGAGGTACTTTTGGGGTCTTTTCAGTTGCTGCAGGTGTCGGGTAAGGTACATCCCAAATGGGGCATTGTATTCAATTATGGGCCTGATGAGTGATGAGTAGAGGGGCACAATGACCTCTCTTAATCTACATGTGAACCCTTTCGTGATAAGGTGGGCTATATAAAAGGCCTTTCTAACCACTTTGGCAACGTGATTGTCAAAGGAGAGATTGCTATCTACTTGGGTCCCCAAATCCCTAATTACTTCTTCCGTACTTAATGGATTACCACCTATGTGGTAATTTGTGGGCACTTTGTTTTTCCCAAAGAGGATGACTATGCACGTTTTGGCATTTAGCTTTAGGCCATGGCTCTGGCACCAGTTATCCGTCTCTGTGAGACCCTTTTGGAGGATGCTTGTGTCAGTCGGCAAGTCAATTATGGCACCCAGTTTGCAGTCATCTGCAAATTTGGTCAGCCATAGTCCTCCCATGTTAGCCTGTACCTCAGAGAAATATATACCGAACAAGAGAGGTTCCAGGACTGAGCCTTGTGGGACGCCACTTGTAACTGGTTTAGAGTCTAACATGGCACCTGCAATTCTGACCATGTGGGTTCTATCCCTGAGCCAGTTTGCAACCCATCTTGTGACATAGGGGTTGATATTTAAGCTGGTGAGCTTATTTATGATGCCCGAGTGGGGTATTGTGCCGAAGGCTTTTGCAAGATCCAGGTAGGCTGCGTGGACTGCCTTCCCTTCATCTGTGGCCTTGGTGACTGTTTCAACGAAGTTGACCAGGTTCAAGAGGCAAGATCTGCCCTTAACAAAGCCGAATTGGGTAGGATCCAGTGTTTGGAGGTTCCCAGTTCAGTGTATTTTTTGTCATTTTGAACTAACTCAGAGCATATCTGGGAGTTGCCACCCAGGTTCCTGACATAATTAAAGAAGGCCTTGTGATTATATTTAGCATCTTGTGCAATTTTCCTTTCGAAGCTGGCCATAGATGATTTTATGAGGGATCGCAGTTTTTTGCTAGTACTGATCAGAGACACAGGGAGAGTCTAGCAAAGTTTTTTTTTTAATGCAGATTCCTACTTGTACCTCACATTCTATATCTTTTATGACTGAAGGTGCAGTGTGTTTATAAAAAGTGTTTTATTGTATACTCTTGCTTAGCTTTGTATACTAGATATAAAAATGTTCTCTGTTTATCTGCCTATGGCACAAACACCTCCTAAAAATACGTTATTGATAATGTGTTACTGTCTGAAATGTTTCCTGTAGAATAAGTGAATCACATGGTATGAAATATTTATTAAACATTAATTACATTGACACTGATGTCTGCAAATACTATTTGTTATATTGTGGTCATGTGGCAATAGATATGACTGAAAAGGGTCTGCCAGACTAGCTCACTCACCCAGTCATCAAACGTTAAATAAATAACTAAATAAATACCAAACTTTTTGGCAGTTAACCAATGATATGACTATCACTGAGCATCATCAGCCATGCAAGAATAAATGCATGTTCATTTCTTTTTTTTTTTTTAATATTTTTATTTCATTTTAAATTACATGAATTCAAATACATAAATCAGTACTCATATAAACAAAAAAGAAAATCAATACAAATACACACACACACATATAAATAGATATATATGTATGTGTGTATATATATATATATATATATATATATATACATACACACACACACACACACACACACACACACAGTGTCCATAACATAAGCTGAAATTAATAATAACATTAATACATGCATGTTCATTTCTGATGCTCAGTGTGAACCCATCAGATTACATTATTGCCTTTTCAGTGGGACAACAAAAATACAGGGTAGTAGCAGTGGTTTTGTGAAATGGTCTCTGGGAAGGAAACTGTGCTACTGGACTAGGTATCTGTTGTGAACTTCCACTCCTCCATTAACTCTTCAAAGACTAAGGGAACCCCATAACATGACAACCTTGGATGGCTGTATGATCACACACTTCACTAAAGTATGTTTTAACACTACATCTCCTACTTGGAAAATACTGTTTAAAAAATCCAAATCAGCACATGTGGTTCTACTGCCCTGTCTTATTTTTGTGATATTTTCTTTTCAGGGAATTTAGCACATACGGCAGAACCAGACAGATCACTTAGGCTATTTTATATTGTAAAACATAGATGTGAGCTGAAGCTTGAATGCATAAAGCAAGTGGAGCAGTTGCAGCATTCAACCACAAGGTGACAGCAGCTAACGACTTGTAGAAAGCTGCTTCTCTGGTTATTTAAATAAGGCTGTACAACCAAAAATTGCTTCTTCTGTGGCATTCCCAAGTGCTTTTTTTCATTTTTCAACTATGCACCAAATCTCATTTTTAGCTACATTGGTTTCTTAAGTAAACTGATATATCACCAAGGAAGAAGCTAGAGGACAATACCCCTGAAAGTGGTATAACTTTCTTCTGTTCTTAACATCAGTGCAACATTTCATCATAACATCAGTGCAGTCTTCCTCTTTTAAAATGAGTACCTACCGGGGGAGGAGTTCCATCTAGAATAACTTTAAATAGCTTTGTAGTAGGGTTTAAAGATGAGATTCTCAAAACAAGCCATCTGCCTTTCATTAGCACTGTACCTAAAGCTAGATTCCAAAAGAATTGCACTCTGTGTAAGTCTGCCCTTATTCCAAAAGACTTGCTCTCTATGTAAATGAATGACTTCAGTGTAAGACTTGTCTATAAACAGGCTTACGTCAGGGGTCAGATTCTAAAAGACTTGCTCAGCCTGTTCTGTGTAAGTGGTACACTAAGAGCAAGTCTTTTGGAATTGGGACCACAAACTTTACTACAAATTATGGACACTGTGGTTAATCACTTTCATAAGTAATGACAAAGCAGCATTCAGTCATTTTCTACAAAATCCTGCACATACAAATGAAATATTTGCAGTACTTTAATACAATACTATGGCCACAGTGTTTTACTGTTTTTTATGAACAAAACACATGGTCATTTCAAATGAGTAAAAATAATCCAATATACCAATGATGACACACTCATAGTAAAAAAAACTCAGAAGAGCTTGTATGAGAAATTCAAGCCTCATTCAACAAATTGCTCATATAACTCAAACAAACACAAATCTCTCCTTAGTGAAAAGAAGACATGTTTGGGAAACATAATAATAGAATGGAAGTACCTAGAAGTCACTTTGGACTAAAAACTACCATCTGACCCTTGCATCAGTAATAACGTCCTCTTTAGAATACAAAATTGCTACCACCAAAAATTAAACTTAGCGTCATAAATACTTATTCCATTTTGTATTATGGCATGGCACAGTAGCAACTGGCAGCATGTGTGCACACACACAAAATAAAAAATACATAACTAACAAACTATCCTCAGCCAACTTATTTGCTGCCCAAGTCCCACGTAGGACACACCATTTTATCAGTCTAAAGCCACTCACATGAATGAATCCTGATTCCTGAAAACAAACTGGTGTATTTACTTAACCTTCACCCACAAATCATGTCTAAAAAACAAAACAAAAAAAAAACAACTGCCCAATATTTTTGTACCCATTGTCCTGGCACTCAGAGATCTAAGATCTGGCAAAAAGACCTCAGATAAAATGGTGGACACAACTCAGTATTCTTTAGAAATGGAATTCACTTTCTCTAGGATTAGGATCAGCCACAAACTACTCACAGTTCAAAAGCAGTGCAAAATATACATCTGTATAGCCATCCAATGCAAACCATACAATGCATAACTTGTAAAACTTTTATTACATGTGATTACTACTGTGCTTAATCAATTGTCGGGCTGTACACTGTTGTTCCTTCTGTGGAAAGCCTATGTTTTCAGGTTTTACTAATTCTTCACTTTATATGCCTGTCACTTTCTAGAACACCTATCAAACGTGAAACTTGAGCTTAATTTGTCTGGTGCACTTAGCAAACATATCCCTTATGTAAATATATATTTCTAAAACTTTTCTGCTTCTCTGGAGATTTTGCAAGTGCATCTACGACATAAAGTGTTTTATTCTCTGTTTTCTGTTGTGAATAATATATAGCTACAATCAGGAGTTATTCACTCTGACAAATTGTTTGCAAATTGTTGTAGTGAATGTTGCCAAAATGGCATTAACTGTTCCAGTTATCGAAATTTGAAGATTTCAAAGGAAAGGAACATCAAATGCATGCAAGTAATGTAAAAGAAGGTTTGGGAGACTAATGTCAAAATAGAAGGTTTTGGCATAAGGGGGTTAGAGCGTTTCTGTGAGTATACGTGGGTGAGGGTTAGAGTAAAGGTTAAGCAGGGGATAGATTTAGTGCTCTGCATGTGTTTTGCTGTGTGTGTGTGTGTGTGTGTGTGTGTGTGTGTGTGTGTGTGTGTGTGTGTGTGTGTCTGTGTGTGTGTCTGTCTTGATTAGTGGTAATCCATCTTACTAATATGAGCTAACCCCAACCATACCTCTCAACTTCTTAGAGCAAGAAATCTAACAAAACCACAAATAATGGTGGGGCAAAGGCCCAAAACTAGGGACATTTTTTAAATATAGCTCTTACAAACTTAGAAAGTTTATAGAATAACAGGTTTTGGATTAGCATTAATTTTTGAAGGGTATGAAGTCTTAAACTCAAATATCTGCCATTATTTTCTGAATTTAGCTCTCAATGATTTGCCAGTAATTTTCCAGAAAACCATCGTTTTATGAAGGACAGACCAAAAACATGAGGCAAAAATCTGGACAGTTGAGAGGTATGAATCCCAACCTTGCTCCTAACCCTGCATCTTGCCTTAGAAAAAGCCTTCCTTAATACTGCCTCTATTTGGACAAATTATGTTTGAATTTCTGATGGGGATTTGGAAATTGGATCTCAAAAGCAGTTTCCTTTTGCAATCTTTTTTTTTTCTCTCGATTTTGTTTTTTTATGTTGATTTCAAAATGCCAGCACTGATTCCCTGTGTGCTGATACTTGTGTATTACAGTAAATCAACATACTGTATACTCCTATAATCATACAGATGTCTGTCACTGCAAGGTTTAAATGGTGCCTATATCTATTACTGTATGTTGGCTCCACTTATTTACTTGTGTATATATGATGGTCTTTGATTTTGGAATTCTGTCTAAACCCTCAAGCTATTCTTATGGAAATGTGTATCCCTAAACCTGTGTTATTATAAATCTAGTTGTTAGTCTCCAACATTTTATTTTTTAATACTTCTGTATTTCTTGCCCTTGAGAATTTGATCTGCTGTGTGTTTTCCCTACATGCATTTCTGTTTGGGGATAATGCCCTTGCCCCCTCTGAAAATTGACATGACCTAGTAGAATTTACTTGATCATCAAAACATGCATAAATAAGGAGACATCCCTGTAGCATTTTGGTTCAATTATATGGAACACTTCAAAAAAGAAGATTTAGATACCAACCAAATAAACTTAGATATAAACCTTATCAATATTAAAAAAATTCCAGAAAACTTAAAACTAGACCTACAAAAACCAGTATCCTACAAAGAAATTGTTTACAAGATAAAAGAAAGTAAATCTAACAAAGCTCCAGGGATAGATGGTATAATTGTGGAAATTTACAAACTCTTCCCCTTCAACAGTAAGCTCCCTTTTTCATAAAACTTTGCTAGAAGTCCAGTCAGAAGCAAAAATACCACCCTCATGAAAATATTCTCTCATAACACCAATTCTAAAAGATAATAAACAATCAGACCTTTGCACCTCATACATACCTATATCATTACTGAATAATGATTACAAAATATTCATGTCAATCCTAGCTAACAGAATGAAAATCCCACTTTCAAAGACAATTAATAATGATCAAACTGGATTTTTATATAACAGGCACACACATGATAGTATTAAGAGGATACTTACTCTTATAGATTATGTGAATAAAGAAGATAGCGAAACACTTGTAATCGGATTAGACATAGAAAAAGCCTTCAATTCCCTCAACTGGGAATATCTATTTAAAATTTTAGCATTATTTGAATTTCCTCCTCCCTTCATCTTATTACTAAAAAACATATATATTAATAACTTACCCTACATTAAATTAGGTCCTTTCACCTCAGAAACTATCCATGTAACGGAAGGTACTAAACAAGGATGCCCCCTTTCTCCTATTTTATTTGCTTTGGCTGTAGAAATACTTGCAGAAATAATACGCAATAATATAAGAATAAAAGGAATAGAAGTCTATGATCAGTACATATCTAAAATAATGCTTTTTGCTGATGGTATTTTATTAACCCTATCAAACTCCAGAGAGTCATTAGAAGAGCTAGAAGAAGTAATGGAGAAATGTTATAAGATTTCAGGTCTACAGTTTAATAGATCAAAATCAAAATTTCTGTTTTTAAATAAGAAAAAACTACAAGTTACAGATAAATCCATCATAGGAAAACAAGAACTTACACTAAATTATTTAGGAATAGTGTTATGCAAAAATATAAACGAAACAATATTAATAAATTATAAAAACATTATTGAAACAATAAAAATATATATAGAAAAGTGGAACACAATTATATTAACTTTTGAAGACAGATTGCAATTAATAAAAATGGTCTTATTGCTAAAAATACTATATGTAGCATTAGCAATGCAGTTAATTCCTGAAAGATGCATTCTTAAAGAAATAAACTCATGTTTAATAAAATGTTTATGGTATCCCAAAAAGAATAGAGTAGCTCTAGCTCATCACATTAGACCCTGGAAACAAGGAGGATTGAACTTCCCAGAAATAGAAACATATATAAAAGCATCTCTGCTTAAAACTACAATAGACTGGACAAACCCAAATTATTTTGCCAACTGGAAAGAATTAACAACGGATATATTACCAAATGAATGTAATCTGTTAAAAAAATTTAATAGTAGACAAATCAAACAAACCCTGGTACGTACTATGCATAAGTATACAATATAACAAAACCTTCTAAAACAACACTGATTACTCATTACATCAATTCCTTTAGGAAACATATCAATGCAAACATAGATCTAAAACTTTGGTTTGACCTTTTAACCCCATTTGCCATCACTAAGAACTTTCCTCACAAAATATATAGGGGAACAATAACCTCCTGTGAACAAAATGGATTCTTATGCTGGTTTCAATGTGTAAATAAATTAAATGTTTTAGATATACATATGATAAAAACTGCTTACAATATTCCAACACAGGACTGGTTAACCTTACAAACAATTTTAATGTACACTCAAGATTTATGCAGATTAATGAATAATTCCTCATTTAAAGATATTCTAAATCTAATAAGTTTTCTGTATGAATTTATATATAATAGTTGTGAAAAGAAAAATTCCATTTCAAATCTATATAAAGAGTTAGTAACATATAAAACAATTCCCAAACCATCATATTGGCAGTTCTTAACAAAAGGTCAGTCATTGCAGTTAAGAGAAGAAATTAAAAGTAACATCTTACTATCAGTTGATTACACCTCTAACACACAGTACTGGAAAATATTTAACTGGAAATACTTACATAGAGCATTTTTAACACCAGATAGAATTAAAAAGATCAGTACTACTACAAATGTTTTTTGCTGGAGGTGTGAAAAGTCAAATAAAGCAGGCTGGGTTCATATTTTTTATGAATGTAATAAAATTAAATTATATTGGAATGGAATCAATCATTTTTTACAAGCTTTATTTAATGAATCCTTTACCTTAACTAAAGCATTAATTATACTAAATGTAAATGAAGGTCCCTACCTGAATAAGACAAATATGTATTTGTTATGGACAATACTTGCTATAGCTAGGAAATGCATAACCAGAAGGTGGAATTCAAATACATCCCCGACCTTGGAAGAATTCTACACTTTACTGAAGACAGCTGCATCGATGGAAATAAAAATCAAAGAACTACGAATCTATCCCAGGCCATTGGTAAATAATCCTTGGAAGGAAGTTATATCTGTGTTGGACACTCTGCAATAAGCAATATTGTATCTCTGATAACTGATCTGTTAATTCTATATTTAATAACATACAGTATGTATAATTGAAAGTCAGGCTATTGTAAATATTGTATATAGTTTAAAATGATATTTAAAAATATTATGTAAATGTTATTTTAATTGAAAATAAAATAATGTTTTGAGGAAAAAAATGCATAAATAAATAATTGCATACACCCATCTGGTACATAAATGTGAATAAGTATAGAACAGCAAAGCATAAGCTTTGTAAGTTACTGCTATTTGTAATTGACTGCTTTCTGCAATTCTTTTTAGTTATTTTTCAATTTAATTGCATTTATGTAAACCTTATTTGCTTTAATATTGCTACACACTTGTGTGTTAGCTTCCACTGCATTTGAATTGGTTTTATTGCTGTTTAGTTGCTTTTCTGTAAAAAAAAAAAAAAAAAAAAAAAAAAAAAGTTCTAAGCTTGTTTCCCACCTTTCCTATAACTAGTCAAGTCCAGATACAGATTTGCTATATCCAGAACCATTTGTAAGCTTCTGAGCCCCCACCCCCCAAGCCTTTCTGTGTTGGAGGGAAGCCTTCTAGCTTATCAGTGGGAGTAGTAAGCACTAGGTAGCCTATCTACCACAAGAGGAGTGGTTTCTGGCCCGGAAATTGTGGTTTATTGGCTATTTGGACAGTTTTTCCATTCCTTTCAACATTCTGGTTTAAAAGCCCATTTTTGCATGGGTTTGCGCTTGTTTAAGCTCTGAGCAGCGACACCGGACTGAGGTAAACTATTACTGGTACCAGAAAGTCTGCTCTTCAGTTTATCCCTTAGATGTTGCTAGTTCTTTTGCTCTCTTGCACCTCAAATAGCTTAATTGCTGTGCACTTCAGCAGGTTTTTGTAACAATTATTGTAGCACACCGAAGTGCCATCAGCACTAGTCGTTCTTCATGAAAATAGCTCCAGTGCTTAGTAGTTACAACCACCCATCCTGGCATGACTAAAGGGCAGTTCCATGTGCTTTCTCCTATTAACCTGGTGCACTTGGGCATTCTGAGGCAGTGTAGCAACTGCCTCATGTACACAGACAACCCTCTCCTCTTACCTCCCAACACTCAAACTTGTGAGAGATGCACTTATATCACAAAATTGGAAGCTATGCACTCTCTAGACCAGACTAGCTGGTAAGGAGGAGAATGTCAACACCTGCACCACACCACATGGAACACATAGCCCTCCAGAACATCCACCATTACAGCTCTCACATAAAAACACAAACCACACACCCACCTTCATGGAGGCTCTCAATAGAAATTTACCCAAACAGCAGAGACTTCCAAGACAGAAATGCACTCAACTACCACAACACAGCACAAACCACGGGACACATAGCTCACCTCCACAGTGTGCCCCTCATCCTAACCCCCAAGGCTAAACAGCTTTCCCAATACACTAATCATAGGTGACTCAATAGTGAGGCACACAGATGTCCCACTCACTAGGTTGAATAAGGAGAAGGTAACAGTCAGCTGTCTATCAGGTCCCAGAATCCGACACATAACACACTCACTCAGGTCACTCCACAACAAGTATAAGTATGACTCTTGTCATTGTCCATGTGGGTGTGAATGACCTGAGACACACCTCCCTGGACTACATGATAAGAGACATGGTGGAGCTCTTGGATTATGTGTCCCAGGCAGGTATGAACCTAGCCCCGAGCAGTATCCTACCATCACCCAGAGTGATACCACAGTCCAAACAAAAAATGATTGACTTCAACAATTGACTAAGTTTCTGATGTCATTCTAAGAGGATCCAGTATCTGTTTGCTTGGGAAGCCATGATTGACAGACCTCGATGCTTTGCCAGAGATGGCCTGCATTTGTCACCCCTGAGTTTCTAGGTACTGGCTAAGGCTCTTGCCATGCCTATAGAGCCTTTTTTAGGACGTGCTCCAAAGATCAAATTACCACTGTAATAGTTATAAATAAATGCAATCTGAGGGTCATGCTGCTCAACTCTAGAAGTCTAACTCAAGATGCACTCACTCAAAGCAGTCCTCAAAATGGAGAACATCGACATTTGTGCTGTAACGGAGACCTGTTTTAAAGTGGCAGAAAGCACCCCCTGCACTACCAGGCTATAACTCATTCCACACCTTTCAGCCCCAAAACATGGACCGAAGCTCCAAAGGCGGTGGTGTCTCCATATTAATAAAGGATATACACACATCCAGACTAGTAGCCCAGCATAACACATCTGAGATACTTCAGGTACAACTAACATTGGGTAAGACAGAGATCCGGGTCATAGCCTGCAGTAGGTCCCTGGTCATGTCCCTAGACTCTCACTCCACCTTTCTAAGTACCCTAGAATCTATCAAGGTCCAACCCAACACTCTTATACTAGAAGACTTCAACTACCCCTCCATCAACTGGGAAAACTACTCAAGCACCAATACACTGGCCCAACGCTTCCTGGAATTCATCAATTCCAATGCCCTGGACCAGCTCATTCTGACCCCCACTAGAGGAAGCAACATCCTTGACCTGGTTATTACTAACATGGACGACCATTGTTGTACAGCAATAGTCAATCCCTTCCTGGTCATATCTGACCATAAACTAATCACCATGGAAATCCACATCACACCCACCCCCCCACCCTGCAAAGGTAACCACCTTGAAAAACTTCTCCAAAGCTGACTTTGGGCTCCTAAAAACAGAGGTGGCTAACTTCACGGCACCTATGCCAATGGAAAATAGCTGGATGACTGCCAAATCATACACCAATGCACTGTATGAACATGTACATAAATGCATGGAATTAGCTATACCCAACAGAACCAAGAAGGTCTCCTCCAAAAAAGGTAAGCCAATCTGGTGGTCCCCTGCCATTAATAAACTCTACAACAGAAGGAAGAAACTGTTGCAGAAAAAGGTGGTCCCAAGACTGGAAGAACTCCCTTATTAGCCTCAACAAAAAGTTGAGATCTCTCATCAAATCCTCCAAAGCCAGCTATGAAGGCAGAATTGTGGCAGACATTAAAAACAATCACAAAGCCTTCTGTAGTTATATCAAGAACCTCCATGGCAATACCCAGATTTTCTCTGAGTTACTGCACAATGGTACCGCCTATACTGAGCCAACAGATATTGCCAACATACTCTCTGAAAGATTCAGTGCCAACTTTACCCCTCTCCCTCCAAAGGACCAATCACATTACTGGAAGAATGCCAGGCACCCAGCATTACTGCAGCACAGGTTAAAGCTGCATTGTCCAAGGCCAAGAATACAGTTTCCATGGGACCTGATAATATCCCTATATGAATTACAAAGAGAACTGGCACCACATCTGTGTCTCCTGTTCAGTCACAGTCTCACCTCAGGCTTTGTCCCTATTGAATGGCGCACAGCTACAGTCATCTCTCTTCATAAAGGGGGAGTGACTACAGACCCTGGGAATTATTGCCCCATTAGCCTGACAAGTCTAATATTTAAAGCTATGGAGCACATCATTGTGGACCTGATTAACAAAGATATAGGAAATCTCCAAACTCTAGACCCCATGCAATTTGGCTTTGTGAAAGGGAGATCATGCCTGCTCAACCTGGTTGACTTTTTTGAGTCAGTCACCAGGGCTGTGGATGAAGGTAAGGCAGTGCATACAGCCTACCTCGATCTGGCCAAGGCCTTTGATACTATTCCTCACTTGGGAATTATTGATAAACTCACCAAACTAGGCATCAACCCCTGTATCACTAGGTGGGTTGCAAATTGGCTCACACACAGAACACACTGTGAAAGTAGTGGACTCCAAGTCAGACTGCTGACCAGTCACGAGTGGAGTCCCACAGAGATTGGTCCTGGGACCTCTCCTGTTCAGCGTCTACTTCTCAGAACTCCAGGCCAACACAAAGGGACTCTGGCTGACCAAGTTTGCAGATGACTGAAAGCTGGGAGCCATTATAAACTCCCCAAGTGATGCAGATATCCTACAGAAAGGCCTCACTGAGACCAATGACTGGTGTCGAAACCATGGCCTTAAGCTTAACACATCCCCTTTGGTAAAAATTCAGTTCCCACTAATTACCACATTGATGGGAGCCCACTGAACATTGAAGGTGTTATAAGAGATCTGAGGATGAAGGTTAACAGAAACCTCTCCTTTGCCACCACATTGCCACTGTGGTCAGAAAGTCCTATGTGGCACATCTCATTACCAAGGATTTTGCATCCAGGAAGAAAGAGGTCATCATCTCTCTCTACTCTTCCCTCATTAAATCAATCGAGTATAATACCCCATTTGGCATGTACTTCACTAGACACCTG
Source organism: Protopterus annectens (assembly GCF_019279795.1). Classification (NCBI taxonomy): domain Eukaryota; kingdom Metazoa; phylum Chordata; order Ceratodontiformes; family Protopteridae; genus Protopterus; species Protopterus annectens. Next base: position 348,815,200 of record NC_056741.1, on the reverse strand, counting down.
CAACAGCTGGAGAGGCCATAAAAGTACCTCACGAAGAGGATCCCAGGCATTAAACATGTCTTACATGGACAGACTCAAAAGACTCCAGCTATTCTCTGTCTCATATCACCTACTTAGAGGCGATCTCTGCCTGACTTACTAAGCCATGTCTGACCCAGCTCTGTTAGAAATGCTACATCTAAAGAAATCCCAATCCTACATACCGCACACTCCAGAGACCTCAACCTCATTACCATAATCAACGGAACATGCTGGAGGGACAAGTTACTCACCCAGAGACTGTCCATGCTCTGGAATAGACTTCCCATACATTTCAAGCAGATCACCTCGCTGTTCCTCTTCAAGAGAAATCTTGATGAGTGGATTGGTAATAGAAAATTCACCCCAGGGATCACTCCAGTGGCTGTACTTAATAGAGGCACTGGGAGATAACATTGAGCAGCACAATGCCAGGGCACTTCTATGGGCTAGGCTTGTAAAGGCTCCAGGGCCATTAGCCTAGTACACACCTATGAGCCTATGTTCTAGTTTTGTATTACATAATCTACATTGCCTATCTTTCACAGTTTTCTGTGTGTTTTGTCAACCATTTCATATGTAGTCTGCTTTTTTGAGTTGCAGATAGAAATGGCAGATATAACTGTCATATATATTTTTAGTAGGTTCTGCTGGGAGCCTGATGACTGGTCAAAACCACTTCAGTTAAATGTGAATTAGACCAAAACAATTAAGCAAAATCATTTTCTGCAACAAGGTAGTTTTCCCTTTTCTCTAATGTTGTGAAACCTCAGAGTAGGTATATATAAATTCGGGGATATGGTGGTACAGAGGGGCTTGCCCTACTGCAAAAAATTATTACACCAAAGTTTCACAAAAAGTGGTTTTGGTTGAAATCATTTTCAATAAAAGTAGATTTGACAGCTCAATACCTTCTATTAAGTGACAGCATAGGTAATTTTAATTTTAAAGCTCCCCCAACCCTAAACACATGATGCCCTGTGCAACCACTTAAACAAATGCAGAGAAATAGCAGTGCCTGACCAAACTAAACCCTGATCTAGCTGAAAAAACAAGTCACCATGGTGGAGCCCTGGCATAAATAGATTATACAATAGAAGGAAGACATTCCTGTCTAAAGCAAGTGGGAGGGTGCAAAACAGAGAAATAAATCCTTCATTAGTCTCAATATGCAAATCAGGGAACTAATCAAGCGCTCCAAGACAAAATATGAGAATAAAATAACTTCCCAAGCAAAGGATAACTGGGAAGCACTCAACAGTCTGCTGAGTTGGCTGTAGATGGCATTACCTATACTCATTCAAAAGAAATGGCAAACCTGCTGGCTAATAAATTCAGCTCAAATTTCACCGCGTCATCACCTCAGGTCACTCCCCATGAAATACGCCTTACTATTCCTTTGCCTGTTATCACAAAATAACAGGTTGTCACTTCTCTCTCTAACTGAGAACCAAATGTACGATGTCACCAACCTGGATAAAATCCAATCCAATACCACGCACTCGAGTGGAAACAGGAGCAAAATCCCAGAAATGTTATTAAAGCAAAGCTTCAGTTTATTCCACAAGCCACAAATGGCACAGATAAAAATTCCAGCACAGTATATACGAACACGAAATAATGCACTTATTGTAGAGTGAAGCAGTTGGATGGAGAATTCACTTGGGACATTGGGTAGAGAAGTGACTCTGAATGTGGAGACACAAAGGACTTCTTTTGCCTTTGTGTCTCCACATTCAGAGTCACTTCTCTACCCAATGTCCCAAGTGAATTCTCCATCCAACTGCTTCACTCTACAATAAGTGCATTATTTCGTGTTCGTATATACTTCTCTCTCTAAATCTAGAAAGATAGCAACAGTGAGCCCTGATGGAATCCCAAGCTGAATATTAAATAGCTTGAATCATGACCTAGTGGACCCACATGGATCTCTCTTTAACCACAGTCTCCAAACAGGCTTTGTTTCAGTAGAGGGGAGGACAGCAGCAGTCATCCCTCTGCACGAGCAGGGGGATCATCAGTGACCCAGAAAACCACTGACCCAGAAGTCTGACTAGCCTCATGTGCAAGGCTATGGAAAGGATAATCTTGGACTTTATTAGCAACAATATAGAAAATCTCCAGACTCTAAACCCAATCCATTTCAGGTTTGTCAAGGGCAGGTCCTGGCTGCTCAATCTGGTGGACTACATTGAGAAGGTTATCAAGGCTATGGATGAGTGTAAGACAGTGCATACAACCTAGCTTGATCTGGTCAAGGCATTTGACACAATACCCACACTTGGGTATTATAGATAAACTCACAAAATTGGGCATAAACCGCTGTGTCACCAGATGGATAGCCAAATGGCTCACAGATAGGACATGTGCTTTTAGAGTGGGCGAAGCCACATCCAGGAAGAGGCCAGTCACCAGTGGAGTAGTGCACAGTTCAGTGATGGATCTCTTCCTGTTGTTTGGGATATACTTCTCAAATGTCAAGGCAAATGTAGATGGCCTTTGGCTGACCAAGTTTGCTGATAACTGCAAGTTGGGGGCAATCATTGATACCCCAAATAATGTTGATATCCTACAGAAAGGGTTGACACACTAATGATTGGTGTCAGAGCCATGGCCTCAAGCTAAATATGAAGAAATGCATAATTCTATCCTTTGGGAAATTAAATACCCCTGAAGATTACAACATTAATTGCACCCCCCTAAGTATGGACCCAGTGGTGAGGTATCTGTGTACTCAGGTAGATAGTAATCTGAACTTTGACCACCATGTGTCTACGGTTGTGAGGAAATCCTTCTCTTTGGTTCATCTTATAAGTAAGGGCATGTCATAGGACCACAGTACTAGCCCTCCTGATCTTTGGCATATACCTCACCAGGGACCCTGTAATAGTTGGAGCATCCTCAGAGATTTCTCACCAAAAAATTACGGGGTATAACCAACATGTTGTATGCAGACCATTTAAAAGCCCTATCACTATGTTCAGTTTATTTTTCTTTTCTTTTTGCTTTTTAAAGACTACCAATGTAAACAAATTACACCTAGGGGACTTAGTGTCACATTGCAACCCCTCGTACATTGTTTTAATCAATTGCTTTCTGAACAATGGGCACAGGTAGAACAGCAGGCCTCCATGGGTTTTGTGGATGCCTTAGCTGCTTACTATGAATGTATGGTTCAACAAGGTATTCTGGAATTTGAAACTTTATGCCAGAATCTCAATGCATTTGAGACTTTATCTTGCTGTACATCCTGTGTGAATCAGCTTAGTAGCAAACTACTTGATTTGGAAAAGGTACTAAAAGATAAAAAGATGAAGACATTTAATAGGGATGTAGGCAATTATGAGAAAGGCAGACCATTTGATATTCTCAAAAATGTTAAATTTATGATTTCTGATAAAAAAGCATTTACCCCCAAACAGAAAAGACCCAAATCCATTCTCAAAGGAAACGGGGATCCCTTTACCTTAGGGGATGAATCATCATCCAATACCGAGGTTGATGATGGCCACACAAAAGTGTCACCAGACCCCAAGCAAAGTAACTTGTTACACCCTTTAGGGTCAGGATCAGGATCAGGAGAGGGGGTAGGAAACATAAGGGCAACAAACGATTTGGAAGGGCTTCTCAAATTGATGATAAAAAGGTAGATACTTGCATGAATGTGCACAATATCTCTTCTGTAATTCTTTCCGAAACTGAAATAAAGATCTTGAACAAGGGCCTGAACTTTGTACCTGTTTTTTTTTTTTTTGTTCCTGAACACACTTTGGCTCAGGATGTGATGGATTTTTGCCGCTTGCTAAATCTAAAGCTATATTTTGAAAATACCTCTACTAATACACAAAGAGGTTTTAGATTTCGTGGCTCTACTTTTATGACCCCATGTCACCGATTGTATCGATTTTTCAATCTAATGTTCTCAAATATCTACACTTTAATCCTCGTGAGTATAAAAACTTGCAGAATAATTTATCTAAGGTTGAGGAAAAATGTATAGATAGTTTGAAGAACAATAGGGATATTGTGATTCTACCTGCAGACAAGGGAGGATCAAATGTGATACAAGACTGGGTTTCTTATTGTGGGGAAGCAGTGAAACAATTAGAAGATGGTAGATACTATATGGCTATGCCATTAGACCCCACCAGGAAGTTTAAAATAGAAATTGATACCTTTTTGGATGAAGCTCAAGAGCAAGGTATTATTACTTGGGCAGATAATTTTCATCTTAAGGTACCTGATCCTAAACAACATTACCTCTATCTTCTACCTAAGATCCATAAGGATCCCAAAAATCCGCTGAGAAGACTGAAAGTGGCAGGTAGGGATTTCCTTACTGAACCCCTTTCAGAATTTCTAACACTATATTTGAAACCTTTGTTGCTTTGCGTGCGAGCCCAAATTCAGGATACTACCCAATTTTTGGGTATCATTTTGGAAATGCAACTAGAACAAGATTGGCTGTTATGCACCCTAGATATCACCTCTTTGTATACCAACATCCCACATTGGGCAGGGTTGATAGCCCTACGATATTGGCTGGATAGATCTAAATTATATGAACCAGGTTTCAATACCTTTCTTGTCTGCCTTGCTGAACACATTTTAACAAAAAACGTGTTTTACTTTCAAGATCAATGTTTTTGGCAAGTACAAGGGACAGCCATGGGGGCTTCCTTTGCACCCATTTATGCCAGTTTGTTTATAGCATATCTGGAGGAGGAGTTGATTTATGATCCTGGTCATAACTTGTATATCAATGTGATTGACATCTGGAGGCATTATCTCGATGATTGTTGGTTGGTGTTGAAGTCTGATGATATTTTCCTGCAGGAGTTTGTTGACTATCTTAATGAGAACAAATGAGACATCGAATTTAATGTTATTTTTAGTAGAACTGAGATTACCTTTTTGGATGTCCATGTCAGCAAAAATCCAGACAATAACATTGGATACTAAGATGTATAGGAAATTTCCTCAGTACAATTCTCTCCTGCATGATACCAGCTTCCACCCACAACATATCAGAAATATCCCTAAATCTAAGTTTGATAACATATGATTATTCTAAATAAGATTTAATTCATCGATTTAAGGATAGGGGTTACAAATCAGGTGACATCAGTAGGGCTTGTCAATTTGTTTCTAGTCAAGATAGGGCCAAATTATTGAAATAGCAGGTACAACCATCAGATATCCACTTTTGGCAGGAATACCAAATCATTCTGCCATGTCATCAACAGGCATTGGAATATTTTGTTGGCAGAAAACAGATTGACCATTTTGGGGGATAAATGTTCTTTTTCTTTCCCTAGGGGCCGTACTTTGGGCTCATTATTTAGCCATTGTAAATGGTTGGATTATAGGGGAACTGCCTCGATCCCTAGAATACTCACGGGGGATATACTGGTGGGATGTGTCCCTTCCGGGCATTGTTCTCATAGGGTAAACAGAATCAAAGAATTTACCACCAAAAATATATCCACTGTCTTTAAAATCACCTTTTTGGTAAATTGTAGTACAAGTTGGGTAATTTATTTGGCTACTTGTACATGCTCCCCATTTTACGTGGGCCAAACCTCAAGACCTCTCAAATTTAGAATTGGAGAGCATATGAATGATATAAGGAATAAAAGGCAGTCCAATGCCCTCTTCAAACATACTTGTAAACACAACACTGCATCATTTAGATTCACTATTATTGGCTGTATACTAGGAAATTGCAAGGATAAATCTGGCTGGCATAATATTTTAAATGTTAAAGAAAAGAAATGGATAATTAAACTTGGGGGGGATTTTCCCTCCCGGTTTAAATGAATATCTCTAAATTAACCAATAGGAGGTCTTTTGGCATCTGTCTGTATGTATATAAGAAGGGCTTTTTTGTCCTATCATTTATATTTTGTCTGTCTTTCACTGAAGAAGGCTATTAAGCCGAAACCGGTTTGGTTTGGGTGTTGGGATGTTTTTTTTCCCTTCACCCATGTAGCTATATGTTTTTGTATATTAAACTGTTATACCACATTTTGTGCTGGCTCTGATTTGTTTTGGAATTTACTTTGGACTATAGAGCCTCTGCACTTGCCGTCCGTGCAGGTTGGACTGACTTTGGGTTTAAAATCTAGGTAAAACTGGCTAGACTTGTAAGGGCTCTTGAGTCAGTAGCCTAGTAATCGCCTATGAGCCTGTGCACCTAGGGACATTAATCTCTTTTGCTGTAATAATAAATTTAACAACTTAGAGTCTGAAGTTTGTATTAAGGATTGCTGCTTATGACATGTTGTTCCTAAAAATTTAGTGATAGTGCAGTAACAGTGATTGTACATGACCCCTGAACCATATTTACTCTATGAATGTCTTTAGATAGGTGTGCTTCCCAGAACTCTGTAGTGTACTCCAGTTTGGACACTATTACCTTTTGTACTGTGCTAATTGTTTTGTTGAGTCATACTCTTGGTGATGTCAAGGAATTTAGCACAGTATTCCTAACTGTTAACAAATGTTGGTTTGTGTTCTTATAAATTCATATCATTTCAATAATACACTTTTTTCCTTCTTAGCCTCTGCCACCTCCTTTGTTTTTTGTCTGATGTTTTCCAGCATCAATGTTTTCTCTAGTGAATCTTGCCTTCACATTATATGACCAAAGTATGTGATATTTATTACTACTGTCAGGTTTTCTACTGAACAATCTGGACTTATTTCCTTTGGTACTGATTGATGTGATCTATTTGGAGTCCATAGAATTCTCAAATGTTTTTCTAAAACCACAGCTCAAGAGCATTGATTTTTCAGCACACAGTTTTACTAAAGTCCAGTCATTAAAGGTTTATGTTATTACTAGGAAAACCATAGCTTTATGTATATGGACCTTTGCTGACAGTGTGATGCCTTTCTCTTTAATATCTTATCCAGATATGCCATAACTTTCTTCCCAAGAAGGAAGCAGCTTTTAATTTCATGGCTGTAATCATAATCTGAAAAGATGTCTGAGCCCAGAAAAAAATTAAATAAAGTCTGTCACTCCCTATCCTTCTTATAACCGTTTGTGCATATTATTATATTCATAGGGTTATAGCTAGTTACTAGGCAAGCTGCCTTAATGGGCCATTTTAAACCTAACCAATTTCACTCCCAAAGGTGAGAATCAAACACTGTACCATGTGTCTATGAGTAAAACACCTTAACCATTATACCAGCCTCCAACAATCCATGCCAATGCTGGTGTCCAACTTATGCAGTCCAATATTCTGTCTTTTTTTTACTTGTTGAAAGGTTGTCCTATCTTAACGTCAACAGTGACAAAATCTCCTCCTGCATATTCATTTTGTTAAAGTGTTAGACTGCTATTATGCTTAACTATGTGCAGTTTCTTGATGTTATTCTGTTAGAATGTGTGCCTTTTGGCCTAATTCTGAATTACTTTGAGTATACACATGACAAGAATATCTGCTGAATATGAGCAGTTCTAGTTGCAATTTCTGTGATACCAACTTATTACTGTCTTACGAATGGTAAACATTTATCACTAATCTCACTGAACAATTTGCAAAGCCGCTCATGCTATTTTATAGTGGCTTTCTTGTTGACTTTTCAGATGCACTACGTGAAAGGCTATGCTAAAGTATAATCAAACCAGGTGTACTGGTCTTTTATGAGCACACCCATTACTATCTAGTAAAAAAAAATCAGTGATATCCTTCTATGTCCTTCCATTACTGAACCTAGTGCAGACCTTTTTGCAAATGTCCATCTGCTAGATTCTGAAAAATACAATTTGTCCAATGTGGCAAGTCCTTTGTCATATAGGCACAGACACAAGTCTGCACCCACAGCTGAAATCTGGAAAGAGGACTCAGCAATATTCTAAATGAAAGTGTAGAAGTCAGACCTTTGTGTAGATATATATATGCAATGATTTGAAATGCCCATGGTCACTGAGCCAGTTTTCTCTAGATGTGGTCGGAGTGACAGAGCAGAAAGTCTATCAGGCTAACTACAACTTTTGGTACCATCCTGCTTGTTGCACACCTTTCTGCCATATTGAAGTCTGGGTAATTACCTCTGTGCTAATGCAAACATTGTTCTAGGAGAATTTATACTTTTCTGCATGACAAGACTTCTCTCGTGCCATTGAAAAGCAGCAAGACACTAAAAGGATATGTCATGCTTTGTAAAACAGCTTGAATCCTGAAACAGATGTCACAACTGGAATCTTGGGCTCAGAGAGCTACCCTTTTTTTTAATGAAGGGACAGACATCAGTAGTGTTTGGTTAATTAATGGGTGGTTTAAAATGACTTCCATAATGTGAAATCTAGGAACTGCTTTAAAATCCTAAAACTAAAGATTATCTCTCAGTCTATATTACTAAAGCTTATGATGCATGCTTCCTCATGTGGATGTGTGGTAGTCTACTATTATTATTATATTTTTTAGTAAGTAATTGGACTTTAATAAAAGGACATTAACTTATGAGAAAGATGAAAAATTAACTGAGGTTTATGATATGAAAAGATTAATAAATGAAACTGGAAAAATATAACCAACATTGTTTTGGTCTTATGGGGCAAGAAAATGGATTTCATAGAGTGGGAACCGTATTTCAAAAAAGAGATGCTAAGAAAAGGAGTCACAGTTAAAACATAAGCTAGTGGCTTTGCAATGATACAAGGAAGTTTAGGAACAGCTTTCATAAAAGTTTTTAGGTGAAGGACAGGCAAAGTTCAAGAAAACATAGGGCATGCACAAGACAGTTCTTATGAAGTATGGGGAAGTAAGCTGTTGATAATGCAGGATTCATAGCTTTATTTAGCAGATAGGGAAGCAGGCAGACTGATTGGGTTAAGCAGCCCTTATCTCTCATCAGAATGTATTTCTATGTTCCTAGAAAGGAAGAATGTATCTAATCAGAAATTTCACACCTGAAGTTTTCCTTTTAAGAGGAGTGGTATTGTATCAGGTTTTAATTAGTCACTTATAACAGTATCAGGTCTACTGCGGTGGAGTCCAGATTAGCAGCAATCTGTGTTCCAGAGAGATTAAAGCAATCTGATATTGATCCCCATAGCAAATTACATGAATTGCTGTCACTGAATATAAATCATTTGTCGGTCATTATTTGCTCTGTTTGTGTATTTTATTGCTGATAGTAAATAATTTGTCTACTTGACCTACACAGTAAAAGCGTACATTTTATTACCATTTATTTTTCATATTTGTGGTGAGATTTAAACCAGGGTCACTGCACAATTTATTTTAATAATTTCTTACTTATCTTACCTGAAACCAGGTGAAATTGTGTATCAAATGGGAAATCATCTGACTGGGGTAGCAGTTATTTTGTACATGCATTGTCTGTATCTGGAAGTTATTTTATTGATGATTTCCTTACTTAAAATTAATTTATATTGGTGGTTAATAAACTTGACAGCACAGTACAAAGGCCTAAGGCTTTGAGGTAATAACAAGCTATGTCCTGCAGACCTAGGTTTGATTGGCTTAGTCTGGCTGAATACTGTGCGGAATTCCGTTAAGCAGTCTGAAGCTAACAGATCAGCCTTGAAAAGAATAATTTGTGCTCATTGGGTCGTATTTGATATAACCACAGAAGCTGCTACATCTACCAGAAGTAAACCCAAAACTAACCCCAAACTGTCCTGGTGGCATCCAAAATTAAACAGGATATACAAGAAAAGAAAAAAAAAATTATAGCTAAAATCAGGAAGGGTAACTCCCCTAAAGACTCTCTCATCAAACTAAGCAGGCAACTAAGAGGGCTAATTAAGTCCAATAAAGCAAATTTTTAGGTTAAGGTAGTCTCTCAGGCAAAAGACAGTCATAAGGCTTTCTTCATCTGTCAGAAACCTCAAAGGCAGCACACAGCAATGTGCTGAACTGATGGTTAAGGGTGCCACATCCACTGAGCTGGGTGACAGTGAATCTGTTGGCTGACAAATTCAGCTACAACTTTACCCCCACTCACCTCTAGCACCCCCTAAGAAATACCATCAAACATAACCCATCCAACAATGATAAATAGAGAACATGCCCTGGCTGTGCTTGCTAAGATCAAGAACACAGTCTTAATGGGCCCTGATAATATTCCATGATGCCTCTTAAATAGTGTAAAATATGACTTTTCAAGGCCACAGGAGTCACTATTTAACTATAATATGAAGACTGGCTTTGTGCCATGAGAATGGAGGACTGCACCTGCCATCTCCATTCATAAAGGTGGACCATCAACAGTCAGATTCCCAGAAACTACAGACCCAGACATCTTATTTTCAAAGCCATGGAAAGAATTATTATGGAAATGATCAGCAAAGACATTAGAGACCTCCAGAAACTGGATCCATCCCAGTTTAGCTACACTAAAAGAATATTATGGCTACTGAACATGGTGGACTTTTTTGGAATGTCACCAATGCAATGGATGAAGGTACAGTGGTACATACTGCCTACATTGATCTGGCTAAGGCATTTGATACAATACCCCCATGGGTATTGTTTACAAACTTACAGAATTAGGCATACATCCCTATATATAATGTGCTGGATAGCCAGCTGGATTATGGATAGGACCCAAGAGGTTAGAATTGGTGAGATGACCTCCACAAAGAGGATGGTCACCAGTGGAGTCCCTCAGGGCTCTGTGCTGGGCCCACTCCTCTTTGGTGTCAACTTCTCAAAATCAAAGCCAATGTAAAAGGCCTTTAACTGACCAAGATCACAGATGTTTGCAAATTGGCAGCAGTCATAGAATCCTCTCCAAGATGTAAACACCCTATTGGAAGGTCTAAGACAGACAAATGACCAGTGCCAAAGCCACAGCTTAAACTCAATACCAAGAAATGCATTTTAGTACCTTTTGGGAAACTATGTCATCGATAAAATACCTGTTAAGAGTTGACTCACCAGTCAGGGATCTTGGAACTGATATAGATAGTAACTTAGCCTTTGACCAACCTGTGTCCAGGGTAGTAAGAACATCTTACTGTGTTGCTCAACTTATAAGTAACAGCATGATATCTAGTTCTAGTGAAGTCATCATACCACTGTACTTGGCCCTTATCAGACCTATCGTAGAGTATGATGCCCCTTCGGTAAGTACCTGACCAGCCACTTGCAGCAATTGGAACATCTACAAAGGTTCCTTACAAAAAGAATAAAGGCCATAAGCACAATGTCCTGTGTGGATGACCTCAAAGCCCCATCTCGACACAGGCTCCTACAGACTACTGAGAGGTGATTTATGCCTGGATTACACAGCATCCTTGGACCCTGATCTGATGAACCTTTTACACATCTGCAAAACAAACAGCATAAGAACTACTAGATCAAAAGACCTAAATTAGCTTGTGACATAAATAGGACATGTTGGCTAGATATGTATCTCAGAGTGTCCCATTCTCTGGAATAGGCTCCCCACCCTTGTGAAACACAGTCCTTAATTCGGTTTAAACATAACTTGGAGCATTGGATGGGAAATCAGAAATTCACTCATGGTCTGGCACCTATGATGTACAGAGGCAGCCAGTAAATCATGTCGTAACCAAAAATCACTCTCTATACAAATGTCAAAAACATATAACTTGTGGGTCACATTTGGGTTGTATGGCCAGGCTTATAAAGGCCCTGTTGGTCATTACATATCAGCTGCATAGATTTTCAAAGAATGTGTAGATTTTTGCCTCATATTTCTGGTCTGTTCCTCATAAAATTTGTGTTCTTCCAGCAAATTCCTGAGGATTAAAGTCACTAAATAATGACATACATTTCAGTTTCAGGCTTCATATCCTTAAGAAAAATGCACTGTAACACAACCATTGTTGTTCTAGCAAATTTCTAAGTTTATAAGAGCAATATTTGAAATCAATTCCTATTTTTTAACCTTTGTCCCCTATTACGTTAAGCTTTGTTCAGATTTGTTATGCTACGAAGTTGAGAGGTATGGTCATTAGCCTAGTATGCACTTAGAAACTATAAACCTATGTTAAAAGATATCATTGTCTTAGACATCTGGTATTTCATATCCTTAATGTGCTGTGTTGTTTCTTTCTAGAATGTTAAGACCTTTGTCCCAAACTTAACTGGTCATGGGACACCAGTCTAAATTAATTAATTAATTCACTTGCTCATTCATCAAGGCAACATCTATGAACACAGCCCTTTCTATCATGTCTTGTTTTCTTGGTATTTGTATTTTTCTTTAGAATGTATGCCAGTGCCTGTTTGGTGTGATGATACACCTGCCAAATTCCTGGAAAAGTGACCTCGAGCTAATGCATAACGTAAAAAGAAAAGCTTCATTTAAGAGGTCACCTTGGCTTACCATTATCTGACAGAAATGTCAGTGTTAAACAGTTGAACAGTATTCTGATAATGCCTTTATTTAGATCACAAAAGAGGAAACATTGCTATGTGTTATAAGAGCCATTTAATGGATCTTACTGCTGTTTTATGCCAGCATTAATTTAAAACGAGCTAAACTAGAAATTGTCAATTATTACAACAATGGATGGTTTTCATCTGAAAGGCAATTAAGGATGTTTTTTAAAGCACTTGTTAGTCTAGTGGGCTTTCATTGCATAATTAATATTCTGTTTTCCAAATAGCTATAAGACAGTATTTTTATTTTGGTTAAATGCTGCTATTTTATATCTTTTGCTGTTTGTTCAAAAATTTTAATCAATAAAGTACATAAGCACTGTCTTGAATGTAGATTTTGTATAAGTTATCTTCATGGTATAGTATGCCCAGTACTGAGTATAGATTTTAACCAAACACTGTTCCAATGTAAATCAATTGAAAGCTGAGGTGCCTTTGGGACTGCCTTTCCCCAAAGGGGGGTGGGTGGTGGCAGTCCAGCTCCTTGTAAAGAATTGTTTATTCTCAATGAATTTGCTTAAGTCTCAGATGTCTAAAAGATACTGAGAACCCAGAATAAGCAGACTGCTCTACGAACACTAGAACATCATACATATGTCTCAAGGTCTAACAGAGTCAAATAAATTAAAGAATGGGATGTGAGCCATCAGTTGCTATCATGTATTGAATCACTTTTAGGTGCTCAAAGGGGAGGGGAAAAACAAGAAGCATAATACATAACTCAAGCCACAGTTTTGCAAGGACTTCAGGAGTGACTGACAGGAGAATCTGTAGCTGTAATCAAAAGACTGCCCATCAGCTCTTCCCATAAGGTGGAATTATAAGGCTTTGAGTTATAGTGTACTAGAGTCCATCTTTAAGTCTAAACCTACTAGAGAGTCAGAACAGCTGGACTGATCTGCATGTCTTGGATTAATTAATGGTTTGATGGCCTGGCTATATTCACACACTGACCTGTCCCAAATCAGCTGTCAGAGTGCATCCAAAATGTTACCCTCTAATTAATTCATTAACATATTATCCATACACAGCTTTCAAAGGTGCTATTCTAAGCCTATGAGCCAAGGAATGTTACCTCCTGACCCAGAAGACAGTAGTGCCTTCAACATATCAGAGACAGCTGTTCACATCCATAATGTCAGTAAAGTACCTACTGTTGTATGTACTGGTGGATGCATGTGGATAGTATGAAGTTCATCAGAATGTTGTACTGGTATGCTTCATATTATGTGCATGGCAACCTATCTGGGGTGCCACATTGCTGTGGTACTCTGTGATGACCCATAGATAGGGATAATGACAGCTTAAGGTGAATACGGGCACTATCAGCATTACTATTCAGAATATACATATCTATGTGGCTAAGCGCTTTTTTATGCTTACTTTGGGATGTCCACACATTCAGGCTGATTTTGCATAGTGGTGGCAGTATACATTGCATCTCACGTGACAGTATACATTTTACCTCACATGTGACAGTATACAGTTTATGCTCAGACTCTCAGGAAGGATGGCCAGTTTATACCTGTTCTGTGTAAAATATTGTTTTTCCTGCTGTCATGCCTTGGAATGAGGAACAGGGACATAGCCATGAGGAAGACTTGCATTCTTTCATTTACATTCAAGGCACACATGTTTTTTGTTTTTTTTTTGTATATCCACCACTTTGATTAGTTAAGCAAGCTCAAAGCAGTACCTTGTCCCATGATGGAACAGCAGCAAAGCACTGAATAATTCTGCTTGAGCATGATAACTTGACTAACTAAAATAAACTAAAATAAAAATGCTCTGTATTAACTATATTGCTGTACTTTTGTGATAACAAAAGGGTGCTTTGTTCATTCATGTAGTATCACACTGTCATCTCCTTTGTGTTGTCTCTGGTTGTCAGCACAGTATTTATTTATTTGTTTGTTTTCTAGTTATTTATTTGTCTTTGTTGACCAGGAAAGTCCTGCTGGGCAAAACTCCATTTTCAGAGGTGGCCCAGAGAGAGCAGCTCTGCAGTTAAATCCCATATATTACTCCTGCTTCTTGTCTCCTGCCTGGATCATTCAGTATAATAATGTGGCACACCCATGTCACGATCATTCACCCAAATAATACAGCATGTTGCCTCCCCCCAAAATACTAGCATGTCCTCAGCTGTGTCAGTGCTGTGATGAGCCACACATCCATGCTGCACATACAGTGGCATAAGTCTGCAATTCATAGACAGATGCATTTGTGTCTCATTTTACAATTTTCTGAGTATCATGTTATGTTATGTAACTGCAGCGTAAGGTTTCTCTATTCAAGAAATAAGTGTGCAGGTACTTTCCATAGCAGACAGGATGGAGCTGCTGATGGCTGTACCTCGTTCTCTGCAACATGACACTTAACCCCTTGCCTGTCATACTAGACACCCAGCCCTTTCCTGTGATTACCAAAGTTACCGTGTTGCACAGTATACACAAATATTTTTTTGTATCTCTATCTGGTCTCTGCTTATGTAAGCTGGCCACTCAGGAATTACATATAATATCACCACATAGCTGGTTTGTAAACCCTTTGCTAATGGGCATCTTATCGTAATTGATCATTATAGAACTAGCTGTCACAAATTACAGCTGTTGCACAGGATGTAAAATAAGGTCACTGTTCATGCATTTGTTTATATATTACATTACTTCATGTAGTGTTATACTATTTTTTTTTCTTTTTTTTAGTTGTGCACATTGCCTTGCATATGCTATTAATAAAACTGGCCACCTGTGTTGTGCAGTGCACTTTTACTTTAGTAGCCCTATTGGCTGCAAACTTCTACATCTGTAACTGTAGTGTCCATGTAACCTATGTCTACCTTCTTTGTCTGGGTCATTCTCAGAAATAGTACAGTTGATCAGTTATCTTACTGAGTAAACAAAGTTATAAATACCACCTTATATGAATGTGCTCATTGTTCTTGTTGTTAATCACTTAGTCAAATTTGAATCTTCATCACCTAAAGGACTTTATCATGCTAGGCCTGTGTGCTAGGAACTGCTTCTTTTATGCAGTTTGCAAATTCAGTTTCATTCCTTCAGTAATGCTGTCCATCCACACTAACTGCCTCTGCTGTCCCCTTCTTATTTTGCTTTTGATCTTTCCCAGCATCTGTGTCTTCTCTAGGGAATCGTGTTTTTGCATTATGTGGCCAACATAGTTAAGTTTTAGTTTTACTGTCTGACCATCCAGTAAATAGTCTGGATTTATTTATTTTAAGTAATGACTGATTCGATCTTCTTGCACTCCAGTTGTTCATTACTGAGTTTTAAGTAGTCACATTTTAGGGTTTTAAAGTCCATAGCTGAAAGGTAGTCTCAGAATTATATATTACATAAGTAAATTATGACTGTGACTCAGGTCTATAAATTCTATTGCATTAAGAGAAAAAAACAGAATTACATCTGTATTAAAGACCTAATAAAACTTTTGCTAATATAGCAATGCGTCATAAAAAGACAGTATAGTAACTTTCACACAACTGATTAATCTTATAACCTAATACATTTCTGAGTATTCTGATGGTGTGCCACTGAATAGCCTCTATTAATTTAATACATTATGATAGCTATTAAAACTAGAAGAAAAACAAATAACTTGCAGGTGGCCAGATGTAGGATTTACAAACTCAAGTCATTAAAAACTTTATTCATTGTTATATAAGCTGCAGGAAGTATTATTCTAATTGCAGTTTTAGTAATGCTACAAGAACAGTTCTCTATCAATAAATTACTCTTTACAGTAGTCCTCTTGTCCTTTTCTGTAGTCACTTTTTGGTACAGTTTACAGAGTAACAACTGAGATAGTAGTTTTAAACCTTTAAACCAATGCATTTGTTGCCATTATGTTACATTTTGCCACAGCTGTTAGTCATTACAGTAGTTCATATCACCACCATCACTCTCTGAGACTGTGATATTCGATATTATGTAGCATTTTATTTTATATGAAGGGTTGAAAATGTGATTGTGGTGATTGTGTGAATACAGAATGTTGAGTCATCTGAAGATATGTCTAACCATACACCTGACATAAGATGATAAAGGGATTAGCTCAGGGTCAAAGTTCTTAATGAATCAAGTCACAATGCTTGTTTTAAAAATGCTTAAGAGTTCTCAGAGTTTCATAGATGACCTACCTACTCAGTATGTCCAGATTGCCACTGTACACCTGTTGTGTTTTAATCTGTTGTAACTAATATCAGTCTTATTTTGCTCCCAACAAGACTTGCTCTCCTTCACCTTATGGCATTTTAAATCCTTTTTATTAGTACACAAAGCTTCTGAAGATGAACATTTCTTATGTCATTCAGAATTATGTTCTAAGGATTCCTTATTGCCCTGTACACTGGCTTCATACCTTAAAATGAAGTTATTTTCATAGGATCATAGGAAGTTACTAGGCTAATGGCCCAAGGCCCTTACAAGCCTAGCTAAGTTCTGCCCTTGTTTCCATGATCAGCACCTATTGCCCCTTTCCAAAAGAGACAGAGTTGGAACCCCCAGGGTGAATTTACGGTTACTTATCCCTGTCTGAACTTTACGTAGACACTGTATTAATGTTGTCATTGTTTGAATTTTAAGATATAATATTTCTCTGCTATAGCATTAAGTCAAACTGTAACTGCTATACTGTTTATGTTAAACTAGATAAATCAACTGTTTGCTCCTAAAATGTAACTTATATTTTTGTATTAAAATGTATTCAGCTTTTTTGTATTTTCCAGGTCTTGGGTGAAAAATAAATCATACCTGTTCCAACTCACAACTTGATCATCAAAATAAAAGAAATAAACATTTGACCTAGAAAGTAGCTTTCTTTTTATGTTTTGTTCATAGCACACTATCCGGATGCAGTATGTGAAGGTCAAGCTTCCTGTTTAATGACACCATTCTTATCTAGCAATTTAAATGTCATACCTCTGTCTCCTTCTCTTTATTAATTGCAAGTGATGTCTTTACTTATGCTGCTGTTTATGTTGTGTGTTCCCAAGGTGAGCTACCACGATGAACCCTCCCTCATGGAATCCTCTACACTTGACTCCATCACGATGCATTGCTCACATTGGGAATGCAGTATTTTTTGTTTTAGTTTTAAAGGGTTAAAACCAGCCAGTACCCCATATAAAATGCTACTAAAATTGAATAAAACAGCAAAGGAAATGTGATATAAATTTGCAAAAATGTGCTATGACTGAATACAGTTTAACTCTCTCAAGATTAACATTGCTGGTACACAAAAGCCTCCATCGACATCTATATAGTGCTGAAAGCTCTCTTTCTTTCTTGCTCTCTCTTTTTACATTCCTATGCAGAAAAGAAAAACCTCTTTTAAGAAGTACATAATACTGTTGGTCCATTGACCTTGGGTGTCCTTGGATACTTGACTCTGGTCTCAACTCAGGATTGTCCATGCTGTAGATGGATATCATGGTATATTGCCAGCATTACTGGCACTATCTCTGAGGCTGCTTGAGATTTATTCATTTGTGTGTTTATAATTTTGAAGACACAATAGCTCCACTGAAACAAGCCCATCCGTTTTGCTGGGGAAACCTTGATGATCATCATAATACAGCATATGATTCTCAGAATTCTGACCAAATGAGTAATATTAGAAAAAAAGTAATGCTTCACAAATAAACTTTAGACAGTGTAGGGAGGTGGAAAATTCAGCATAGGTACACACAGTAAACAAAGATTATAAATAGAAGTTCCAGCAATGCCAGTCAAAAATTCATAGCAAATCTTAGTAAAACATGTAGATAATATACATTAAAGACAACAGTAGCTGATTTTCTGAAATAAAGTGGCAAATACTATTTAGTAAAAAATTTGGGCAAGCCATCACTGAAATGTTAACAATTACTTTATTTATTTACAATTTGTTTACCATGTAAGTGGACTGTTCCATTGAACCTTTTCAGCTGCAACCTGAGATCAAAGAGCAGAAAATACATCACGTCTTTCAATCAACAATATTATATACAAAACAAGTACATAGCAAAATTCAGAACAAAGTAAAACTGAATGCAGATAGAGTAACATTAAAAGATCTAATTAAAGTACATTGAAAAAAGACACATACAAAATGCAAGTTGTGATGTACTAAAATGCAGTGCAATCATACTTATATTACATCAACTCCTATATACATGTGAAATATTTGTGTATAAGCGACTGAGAAAAGTTTATTAAACATATTTTAGTATTCATGATATGGAATGGTAAGTAGCTAACAACTCTCATGGTTGCAGCTGCAGGTAGAGTCAGTAAAGAAATGCTCTTTAAGTGCATCTTTGAAGCTTTTAAAGGTTTCTATATTTCTGATGTCTGTAGGCTGGTGGTTTCAGATTTCTTTGACTGCTTTAAACAGTACATCTCATCAAAGGAACTATGTCTAGTGAAATTTCTGCTTTTGTTTTTGACAACACAGTTGCTTCCTCATTCAAGGGTAAACACTACTTTTTTCTGTTTTGCGTCATGGAATGATTATTACAGAAATATAGATGAGTCAAAGAATATGAATTTAGCTTAAAAGTTATAATAGGAGGCGGAAATTTTAAGGAGCTGAGCTAAAGTTATAGTCTTCACTTCACTGTATTCAGTATTATGAGTGCTTGTGATATTTAGCTTTAACATAAGCCCTTTGCTATGCCCCAGTGGTGCAGCGGTAGCACTGTTGCCTCAAGCAAGTGGTTCTCCCGTTCGATTCTCGAGTGGAGTGTGGGGAGTGCCTTCTGTGTGGAGTCCGCATGTCCTCCCCGTGGTTTGGTGGGCGTTCGAAAGAATGCATAAATGGGCGTGCCTTCGCTGAAGGTTGAACGTCGAGCTGGCACCTCGACGTTCATGAAAATCTACTGCCAATCATTAGCGGACCGGAGTTCCACTGTGGCGACCCCTAACCGGGAAAAGCCGAAAGACAACAACAACATAAGCCCTTTGCTCCTCAGATCTTCAAGTTTTATTTTTTTCTTACATCCTTTGAGAATGTTAGACAAACAATTTACATTTGCATTCTTTTTTTTATTTTTTATTTTATTTTTTTTTTAAACAAACCTATAAATCTAAATAACAAAAATTAACCGCCAAAACTATTTACAAAACTCCATAACAAAAATGCAATAAAATAGACCAAACCATTAATATTTCTCTAGTAAATCACTTAATTTCAACCAATATCTGCAATGATGGTGGGAGGTTGGTGTAATGGTTAAGGTGCTTGCCTTAGAAACACAAGCTGCAGGATTTAATTCTGATATGCGGTAATTGGCTAGGCTTAAAAATGGACCATAAGGGCAGTTAACCTAGTACTAACCTATGAACCTATGTGTAATATTTGTTTTCATTTTTATGGTTAACAGTTCTTTTTTACAAACATTTTTCACTGAACATATACACTCATTGAAAGATATAGTAGTTTTACACTTCCAATTCTTAGTAACTATTTTTCTTGTGATAGATAGAATGGACCAAAGAAGTTGTATCTTAATCCTTGGGATGGATTCTGGAATTGGAGCATTAAATAATGTCAATTAATTGGTTATATTACATTTATCTGTCCACAATGCTTGTGTAAAATTCCTAAACTCATTGCAGAATGGTGTAACCATTTTACATTTCAGTATCATATGGAGCCAATCAGCATTATTATCTTCATTACATCTCCAGCAAATTGTTTCCCCAGTTTTATAAATTAATTTAATTTTATGAGGAGTTTAAAAAAACTCTGTGAAGAAATTTCCAAGTGTAAATTACTCAATAAAGAGAATATGTAGTTTTCCCTCCAGACTTCAAAATTAAACTTTTATCTATATCACTAAACTCAGACCTATTGATTTTAGAAGAGTAATTCCAAAAGCATGAGTCTAAGGAAGTAAACTTCACTCTTAAGATCCTATATATTATAGATAAATAAAATGTATCATTGTTTAGAGTATTGTTAATGTTAAAGAAAAACTCTTACTATATTAGGGATATGTTTTGCTTGAAAATCCATAGTGGTTTTAATTTTATTTGATACATATTTTTTACAACTTTGTATATTTAATCAATTAGTTTTCTCTAAACAATATTTAACATGTAAATGTTCTGATATATATAGGGTAGACTATTGCATATGTTGCAATTTGCAGACATTCTGCTGGGAGTCTGTCTGCAGCTAGGGTTGTGGGTTTTTATTTTTTAAGCAATCTTTTATGCTGTTGATGGAAACTGGTTGGGATGTGAAGGTGTTGTTGTTAATGGTTGACTTAGGTGGTTCTGTGTTATGGGGTGAGCTTTGAAGATTAGAAAAAGGCAAGTATAGTTTCAGAGAAATATTTGTTGAATTGGGTAGCTATGTTTTCGGTGGTGTTAATAGTTGATGGGGAGGGTGTAGTGGATTTTCCTGGAAGGAGAATATTGTTAATAGCTGTCCAGAACTTTTGAAGATTATTTTGGTGCTTCATTTATATATTCTGGTAGAAATTAATTTTATCTTGTTTTATTCATTTTTTGCTTTATTTCAGAGCTCTGTGTATGACTGTTTTGATGCTTGGGACCTGGTAGAATGCCAATGGTGCCAGGCTTTTTCTCTAGTTATTAGTAGTGACCTAGTTTCTTTACTTAGCCAAGGAACAGACTTTGATTTGGTTCTAATGGTTCTAGGAGGTGCATGTATGTTCAGGATATCTAAAAAAGTAGTGTTAAATAATTGAATTGATTCTTCTAGGGGAATGAGCTTTAGAAGTGTCCAGTTACAGATTTGTAATGCTGATAAATGGTACGGTGATTGTTTGTTCTGATGAAGCCTGGCAGCCAGACTGAAAGGATAGGGTAGTTGTATTTAGCAGTATCCAGTCAAGGGTTGATTCCTTTTTGGTTTCCTTATCTATTCTTGTGAGGAATTGGATGAATTGAGAAAATCCATAAAGGTTGATAAAAGTTTTGGGGTTTTGAGAGGAGCATGACACCCAATCAATATTGAAATCACCCATGATGAAGGTTTCATGGGGTAATTAATTAAATAGTTTGTTAGAATTTAATATTTTATAAAGGATTTAATTTCTCCAAGGTAGTCAATTTGTGAATTATTCCAGTTAAATGTTTTAAAGCTTGTTAAATATTTAGTCATTTATTTTGTTTATAAGTAAAGTTTTAGTTTAAGAATAATTAAATTTTAAGCTTGAAACTTTTTCAAAATAATCTATAGAGATAAGTATACAGTATGTTCTAGTGAGGATTCAATGTTTCCACTAGCTATTAATATATCATCTGCAAATAGCTGAATTTTACAACTAGAATTGCTATCTATTGTGAATCCCTTAATGTCTATATTAAACCTAATGTAATTAGCAAATGGTTCTATAGCTTGAGCAAATAATAAAGGAGATAAGGGACATCCCTGTTTAATGCCTTTTAACATTATAAAGGAGCTAGAAAGAAATGGGCCAACTTTAACTTAAGAAAATGAGTTACTATTACAGGCACATTATTAGATTTATAAATTCTATAGATAAATTAGATTCTTCAAATATTTTAAACAAGTAGGGCCAAGTGACTGAATCAAAAGCCTTATCTAAATCTAAACTTAAAATATATAATTCTTTTTTATTTTTATTAGCTATATCAATTAAGGTATTAAGTCTAATTATATTGCCTTGAACCTTTCTGTGTAAGATAAAACCAGTCTAGTTATCACTAATTAATTTCGGCATAATGGGATTTAATCTTCTTGCAAGGATAGACATAAACATTTTATAGTCTACATTTAGCAAGGATATGGGCCTATAGGATGATCAAAATTTAGAATCTTTATCTTGTTTAAGGATGGGAGACACAATAGAAAAATGCCAAGAAGGTGTGATACATAGATCAGATTTTACTTGTTCAAACACTTTAAGTAAAATATGTAATATATTATCCGGATTCATTTATATAATTCTGGAATTATACTATCTAGACCTGGGGCTTTGTTTACTTTAAGCTTATCTATAGGGAGGAAATGATTTGCTAATTACAATTTGTTGTTTATTAGTTAATTTGTATTGTATATTATTTTTTCAAAAAGCTATGAGTTATAATATTATCAAAGTTTATTTTTTTAAGTTTCTCATAATCTCTAAAACACTCTAAATACCTTTTAGATCAGTTAATTTCTTAGTTTTATCTACACTTCTTGTATTTATTTGTTTAATATAATTTGAATTATTTTTTTTCTTAGATCTGATAGCTAATTTTTGTAGACTTTTTGGATTTCCTGTATATGACTGTAATTTTAATTTTTCCAAATTTATTGAAATTTTATGAAGTATCTCAATATATTTTTGATTTAATATTTTTAATTCATTATTAACAACTTTATCATTAGGTTTTAATTTTAATTTAGCTATATGTGATTTCAAATTCTTTAATTTATTATTCCACTCTCTTTTTTTACAGATACCATTTTTTAATTCTTCCATACATATTCACTTTTAATGCATCCCATAAAACAACCTCCATTAGTTCACCATTATTATTAAAATTGATAAACTGATTTATTTCCATTAAAAACACTGTTTAAAATCTTTTATTTGTATTATATAAGCCAGAATTCTGTGACAGTGGATCAAATTACTAAGTTTCAAAATCATACTTAAAATAATAGCATTGTGATCAGATAATGGACATAATATTATCAACACTTCTTCAATCTTGCTATGTATGCCATTTGAAGGGAAAACTTTGTCAATGTTAGTTTGAGTGCCAAATCTATATGAATAATGTGTAAAGATATGAGATTTTGCTAACTTTAAATCATATATATCACACATATTTAGATCAGTGACAATATTTTTCAAATTTGTAGTAACTGAGGACAATTTGGGATTTTTACCATTAGTAGTATCTTTACTAGACAGAATACAATCAAAATTTCCAGCAATTATCAATTCACCTTTTGCATATAAAGATATGTTATCTAAAAGTTTCTTAATAGCTTTAATTCCAGTTCCAGGTATCCAATATGTCTTCACAAGAGTATATTGTTGTTTATTTATTTCTGTCGCTTCTAAGCTCAGCATACCATTTATATCAAAAAATAATTTACTACTTTAGGCAAAGGTAGTGAATTTCTCCAAAGAATCAGAGTGTCTCATCTTTCTGATTTAAATTGAGAGCTCACCAGAATTGAGTAATCTTTCAAAAACAATCTCTCTCTGCATCCTCCATTAATAAATGTGTTTCTTGTAAGAAAATTATGCAGGTTTTATGTAAATTCAAATATTTATTTAAACTACTTCTCTTTAATAGACTATTAAGTCCATTAATATTTTATGAGAGACATTTATAAACTGACATATATGAACATCTTATTTAAAGTTTGTATATGATGGTTTAGTTTATAAATTGAAGATCAAATAATAGAATTTTTTGTTATGGACAAATTGAAGAAAATTAAAAACTAAAACTCAGTTTTAAAGACATTCAAACCCTCTATCATGGAACAACAAATTCCTGGTTTGATGATAAAATCATTCAAACCACTCTCTAACAAATCCATGTCACAACCAACGTACTAACTGAAATGTTACTACTTTCTGATTTTAATATCTTAACATTATAGGAATGAGTAATAAAAGCACACTCAGTATTTAACACCATTATTACAGTTAATATTGAATGATTAAACAGATTAATATTAGTGATAATGAACATTTAAAAATATGTAATCTCCAAATCTATAAAATTCTTAAGAGTCCATCCAAAAACATTATTAATATCTAAATAATCAATATAATAAATATAATGAACAGGTTGTAAGTCAACAGTCAAGATTCTTCTCCATTTCAACCTTTGTGCATAGATATATACTAAACATAATACACTCATATTATATATATATTCATTAATTATGTTATTATACTACTAAGATGAAATAGAGAATGAAAAGCAACTTTATGGTGAATAAAACATATCTGGTATTAGAATTTTATTTATTTATTATAATTTATTATTTGCATATTTGTCAATTGGGAAACATCACAGAACTACACAAAATATTATCAGATATAATTCAAGGGCTCAATCTGATCAAATAAGCACATGGAACTTTGAAAATTTAGCAATATTATAGTACAACACCTCCCATTCAGTCTGTGTGGAAATTAATTAAATGCTACTATAGCAGAAGAGAATAAATTTTGTTAAGAACTTTTCATATATCTTTACTTTAATTGATTAAAATTCTTTAATTTTATATTTGTTTTAAATTTTTTACTGATGTGTCAATATGGTGCCAAGAGTATGTATATGCTGTTCATTTTCAAAAGTACCTACTGTCTTACAAAGATATTTGGGTAGTTATTTCTTTATTTTTATTTTAATTTACATTTGTTTACTGGAAAAGTCAGACTGGATACAGGTCCATTTTCAGCAGAGGCCTGGGGTAGAAAAGCTCCAGCTAGAGTGTATAATTTTATACAAAAACATAAAATCCATAAAGTACATACAGATATGTATCAAATTAAAAAAAAATAATCAGGTCGCAATCAGTGAACTTATTGACATTGGATATCTAGCTATAACATGGTAAATGTCAGACAAATCATAGTAATAAAAGACAAGACAGTTTAGAGCATACTTCCATATAGTATATGGCAAGAGTTATTAAAAATTCTTTAGTTAATGATGCTGATGCAATCAAAAATTAGATTTAGATGGGACATGTCAACATTAATATAATTATTTTCTCCAATTACATAATGCAAACCTCTTAATTGTCACAAATCCTAAGATGCAATACTCTGAATATACCTAACCACACTGCATCCCTTTACTTAAACAATATGTACAAAAAATGTAATCTAGGTAAACTAGAAAAGCTGAAGCTAAGAGAAATTTGCTGTAGTGAATTTTAGTCTTCTCTTAAGTACAAACTTGCAGTTTTAAAAGTACTGTATTTTTATTTTTTCTGTTTCCTAATTGTATGTTTCTGAACTGTGTGCTGTGTGTCTCTCTGCAGTTAGTTCCCCACCTTCCCTCCCTGTTCTTGTGTTGGTATTAGTGTTGGTGGCTCTGGAATTGCCTGCCCCTCCTGTAAGTCTGCATTAGAACACTCCTCCTGGGTCCATCTCATTTGCTCACTTAACTAAGTACAGTTAGATCATATTCTGAGTCTAGTGTTCACTCTACTTAATACAGAGAGAAGATTTGAGAAGGCCAGCCCACTTAGGTTCTTACTTCCCCTTTTCTTGCACTTAACAAAAATAATTTTTGCACTTTATTCATTTGATTTTACTGTATTTGCGTTTCCTCCTACTTTATTTTGCTTTTCTTAAAAGTACTCAATTTTATTTATTCTGCTGCATTTATTACTGCTTGGTCGTAGTCTGATTAAATTGTAACTGTTATTTTAAGTCTTTTGGTTTAAGCACTTGTGCTTCATACAGGCTGTTTTACATTAAGAAGGTTTGTGGTCTGTACTGTTGTGGCAGGACAGGTAGCTTACATCCTTCTAAGCTGGGAATTGCTGATTGAAGGCCCAGTGTCTGCTATTCTAAAAGTGTATTAGTTCTGGCTTAAGCACTTGGGCTTCAGGCCAGTTATTCTACATTAAGAAGGTTCGTGGTCTGCTCTCTTGTGGGAGGAGAGGCTGGATTCTGCCCTTCTGAGCTGGGAATTTCTGGTCACAGGGTTATTGTGACTGTTTATTTGAACTGTTTTGATCTGAAATTTGTGTGCCTTGTTGCTGTAGCATAGACCAGATTCAGGCCTGCTGAATCTAGCTTTGTTTGTATAACTTGAGCACTGATCCAGGCCATCTTTTTTTGGAAAAGGTTCCCCTGCACCCTAGTAAGCAGGGGTGTGCAGTTAGAACTTGTCTGATTGAAGACTCGTGGAACAGGGCTCAGTTTTGAGCTTTTTTCTGGTTAATTGGGTAACTTGTTTAAGTCAATTTGTTCATTTTCTATTGTTTTATATATCTATATAGATATCTATATATATATATATATATATATATATATACATAAATTGCACTTTATCTGCTTTTACTGTATTTGTGTTTCTTCCTACTTTATTACTGGGGGCATTGACTACAACTCTCATCTGTGATATATAACAATAAGTATCCTGTTCTGTGCTTTTAAACTGTTTTTTTTTTTGAGTGTACCTGCTTTATTTTCTGAAAAAAAAAAAAAAAAAATATATATATATATATATATATATATATATATATATATATATATACTTGCTTCCCGCCTTTCTAAGCTAGTATAGTCCAGTTTTCAGATTAGTGCTGAATTCAGGGCTGTGTTACAAATCTCTGTGTTTGCCCATACCTTACTTGGATAGAAGGAAGTTTTTCTGTTCACCTGTGAGAGAGGGGAGCTTTGAGCAGCCTATCTGTCCCTGGAGGAGTTGTTTCAGCCCAGAAATTAGTAGTTTATTGGCCATTTTGGGCTAATTTCTATCTCTTTCATTTCCCTGCTATAAATACTGTATTTGCCCGGTTTTATGCACCAGTCAGCACTGGTTAGCTATGGTAAAACTATTCCCGGCTCCACAAATTCTCCTCTTCAATTTTTCTTTGGAACTAGACAAACTTTCAACTTAAGCACTCAAGCCATTCATTTCTCAGCCTGGCACTTGCTCAAAACTTATAGCAAGCACTTATAAACCCTAGCACTATACCCTCCTGTACTGTACAGAAGGACAAGGCTCTCTATTCGACCTTACCAGCCATCCAGTAAAACAGTTCATTGTACCTATCCAGGCATGTCCAAAAGGCAGTTTCAGGTGCATTCTCCAATCCAACTGGTGAATCTGGGCATTTTGAGGCAATGTTACAAGTGCCATATGTACACAGACAACCCCCTCCTCCTACCACCAAACACTAATATATGCGAGAGATGCAGTTATACAGCCAAACTCGAGGCTAAGCTCTCTCAACCCAAGACTGGATCAGACAGTCAGGAGGAGAAGGGAAATACTTGCATCACACCACCAGTCTTACATAGACCCATTAAACCAGCACTGGCAAAAAACACACATAAATACATGAAAACATACTTGGAGGCTCTAAATAAAAATCTGCAAAACCAACAGAGACCTCCAAAGCAAACATCCAAGCACCTCCACCCCCCCAACACAAACCATGAAACACATACTTCACAAAACCAGTGTGTCATGCAATCACAGCCTTTAAGGCAAAATAACATACTCAACATACTAGTGACTCTATAGTCAGGCACACTGACGTCCCACTCACTAGGCTGAATAAGGAGAAGGTTACTGTTAGCTGCCTGTCGGGTGCCAGGATCTGCCACATAACACAAGCACTCAGGTCATTCCAGAACAAGTACAAATATGACTCTGTCATTGTCCATGTTGGTGTGAATGACCTGAGCCGTACCTCCCTGGACTACACGAAGACAGACATGGAAGAACTCTCTGATCACATAGCCCAGGCCGGTATGACCCTGACCCTGAGTAGCATCCTGCCCTTACCAAGAATGATACCACAGTATAAAGAAAAAATTCTTGATTTCAACAATTGGCTAAGTTTCTGGTGTCATTCAAAGGGGATTCCGTGTCTGTCCACCTGGGATGACATGCTCAACAAGCAACGCTGCTTTGCTAGAGACAGCTTGCACCTGTCACCCTTAGGCTTTCGAATAATGGCGAAGGCTCTTGCCACCCCCATAGTGCCTTTTTTAGGCAAGGCTCAAAAGACAAACCCACTGCCATAAATAGCACAAGTAACAAAAAACTGAGGGTAATGCTACTCAATGCCAGAAGTCTAAACCTCAAAATGCACACACTTGAGGCACTCCTCAGTATGGAGAAAATCGATATATGTGCAGGAACAGAAACCTGGTTTAAGGCACCAGGGAGCACCCCAGCACTACCAGGCTACAACTCATACCATACATTTCGGCCACAGAACCCAAACCGTAATACAAAAGGCCGGGGGCGTAAACATATTCATCAAGGATACCCACACCTCCAGGTTAGTGGCACTGCACGATGCTTCAGAGATCATCCACGTGCAACTAACAATGGGCAAAACAGCAATTCAAATTGTAGCTTGCTACAGATCACCCACCATGTCCCAGGACCCCCATTCCGCATTTCTGGAAACACTGGGAAACATAAACGTCCTACCAAACACCCTAATATTTGGTGATTTCAATTACCCAGACATTAACTGGGAGAACTACTCAAGTACTAACTCCCTTGCCCAACTTTTCCTAGAATTTATAAAGTCAAACGCCCTGGTTCAACTGGTCAACACTCTCACCAGAGGTGACAACATAGTGGACCTGGTCATCACCAAAATAGGTGACCGGTGTTCCACACCAAAGGTCAACCACTCGCTGGTTAGATCTGATCATAAACAAATCACTTTGGATATCCATATTCTGCCCCCACCCCTGGACAAGAAAACCACCATGAAAAACCTTTCAAAAGCAAACTTCACGTTACTTAAGACTGAGGTGGAAAGTTTCAAAACCCCCATGCTGAAGGATAACACTGTCCAAGCTGCAAAATCCTTTACTAATGCATTCTATGGGCAGCTACAAGAATGCATGGATTGTGCCATCCCAAGCAAAACCAAGACTCACTCCTCCAAGAAAAGGAAACCTGTCTGGTGGACTCCTGCCATAAACAAGCTATACAATAGAAGGAGAAAACTAGTACAGAAAAGAGTAAAACTCCAAGAAGGGAAGACATCACCGATCAGTATCAGCAAGAAACTACGTTCCCTCATAAAATCATCCAAGGTGAGCTTTGAAAGGAAAATTGCCAAGGACTCCAAAGATAACCACAAGGCATTATTTAGCTATGTCAAGAATCTAAGTGGCGATGCTCAGATCTAATTGGAGTTAGTGCAGAATGGCACAAAATACACTGAATTGACCAATATCGCCAATATCCTGGCAGACAGGTTCAGTGCAAACTTCACCCCCAAAAGGGCCCATAATCATACCAGAAGAATGTAGAGTCCCTGAAATCACAGACACTCAGGTTAAAACAGCCCTCTCCAAAGCCACAAACACAGTATCAATGGGACCGGACGGTGTCCCAGGCTGCATCCTACATGAGCTCAAAGACAAACTAACCCCTCACCTAAACACACTGTTCAAACTCAGCCTCTCCACAGGCTACATACCCGTAGAGTGGTGCACAGCAACGGTTATTCTGCTCCACAAAGTTGGAGCCAAAACAGACCCCGGGAACTATCACCCTATAAGCCTGACTAGCTTGGTCTGCTAGGCTATGGAGTGCATCATCATGGAACTCATTAACAGAGACATTGGGAACCTCCGAACAAGGGACCCTACCCAGTTTGGCTTTGTTAAGGGAAGATCATGCCTCCTAGACCTAGTGGACTTCTTTGAGACAGTTACCAAGGCTATAGATGAGGGAAAGGTGGTACACACAGCCTACCTAGACCTTGTTAAGGCCTTCAACACCATTCCCCATTCTGGTATTATAGACAAGCTCACCAGCCTGAACATAAACCCCTATGTCACAAGATGGGTTACCAACTGGCTCATGGACAGAACCCACATGGTGAGAGTTGCGGGAGCTAGGTCCGACTCTAAACCGGTTACAAGTGGCATTCCCCAGGGCTCAGTCCTGGGACCCTCCTGTTCGGCATATACTTCTCAGAGGTACAGGCAAGCACAGGAGGACTATGGCTGACCAAGTTCACAGATGACTGCATACTAGGGGATATAATTGACTCTCTGGCTTACACAGACATCCTCCAAAAGGTTCTCACTGAAACGGATACCTGGTGTCAAAATCATGGCCTCAAGCTAAATGCCAAAAAGTGCATAGTCATCCCCTTTGGAAAAAACAAAGTACCCATAAACTACCACATAGGAGGTAGTCCCCTAAATACGGAAGACGTAATAAGGGATCTGGGGACCCAAGTAGATAGTAATCTCACCTTTGATAATCACATTGCCAAAGTGGTTAGAAAATCCTTCTACGTGGCCCACCTAATCACAAAAGGGTTCGTATCCAGGTCAAAAGAGGTCATTGTGCCCCTCTACTCATCACTCATCAGCCCCATCATAGAGTACAGCGCCCTATTTGGGATGTATCTTAGAAGACACCTGCAACAGCTGGAAAGACCACAGAAGTACCTCACCAAGAGGATCACTGGCCTCAAACAGATGCCCTATGCAGCTCGACTGAAGAAACTCCAGTTGTACTCGGTTGCATACCACCTACTCAGAGGTGATCTCTGCCTGACATAGAAGGCCATGTCCAACCCAGAATTGATGGACACACTCCACCTAAAGAAAACCTTATCCCCTCGAGCCATACGCTCTAGGGATCTAAACCTCACCACAACAATAAATAGGACGTGCTGGAGGGATAAATTCATGTCCCAGAGACTTCCCATGTTTAGAACAAGATCCCAATCTACATTAGGCAGAGCTCCTCGCTAACACTCTTCAAAAGAAACCTTGACGAGTGGATGGGAAACAGAAATTTTACCTCGGGGATCACTTCAGTGGCTCTGCTGGACAGAGGCACAGGGAACTAATCTAAGGGGGTGGCAAAAGCCAACACATTCTGGCTAGGCTTATAAATGTCTTTGAGCAGATAGCCTAGTACCAACCTATGAACCTATGTCAATTTTCTTTCTACCTAAAACAGCCCTTGCCTGTAACTAAAAAAACACAGAATGAGTGATATCAATAGCACATTGCCAATGGTGAGAGTCTAAAAAGAGTGGCCCAGAGAAGCCGGCCTCAAGCTTCTGAAAACCAGATGAGTACCCTCTAAACTCAAACATCAGCTAGATAGGACTATAATGCACCACCTGTATACTATTACATCATGCTACAAAAATTCTAGATATGGTTCAGAATAGGAGTATATGAGAATTCTTCTTCTTCTTTCAGCTTTTTCCCGGTTAGGGGTCGCTACAGCGGATCACCTGTCCGCTCATGATTGGCAGTGAAGTTTTACGGTGCCGAGGCGCCAGCCTGGCACCCAACCTTCCACAGAAGGCACACTCACACTTAGGGCCAATTTGTAGTGTCCAATCTACCTACAGCATGTCCTTGGGATGTTGGAGGAAACCGAAACAACAAATACAACTGAGGATTTGGTTCCTAGTGCAACTCATACAACATCTTCCACTGTCCACTCTACATTTTTCCACTATAGTACCAATGTCACATTTCCATAGTCTTGCCCAGTTATACATAAATTATATAATTTTCAACAAACTAATCATAATAACTGATAAGGATCCTATTACTAATGTCCTATAATGAAAGTTGTTGTTGTGTCTTTCGGCTTATCCCGGTTAGAGGTCGCCACAGCGGAACTCCGGTCCGCTAATGTTTGGTAGTGGATTTTTACATGCCGAGTTACCAGCCCTGACACACAACCTTCAACGAAGGCATGCCCATTCACGCATGCCTCTACGCAGAAGACGCTCTAGCTGAGAATCGAATTCGACAACGTCTTGCTGTGAGGAGACAATGCTACCGCAGCAACACTACTGCGGGTAATGTCCTATAATGAAAGTAGTTTTGAAAATAATAGGTAAGAAAGCATTCAATCCATGGGGGATACAGCATGGGGGAATATCACAGCATCTGAAAGACCCTGTCATTAATATATATAACCGAAAATATAAAGGATATTCCTCTCATATATTACCATTTGTGAGCAGTTTTGTTTTTAAAGTTATCATCATTTATTGTGAGATGTGCATATCTCTACAAGTCCTTTAACTTTTGCTTGCTATTACCTACCACTATTATTTTAAATTATAAAGCTGCCACTGTAAAGTTCAATATATCTACTATATTCTGGATTGTTGTTCACCACTACCTTGCAGCTATGTTATTAAATGAAGCACTGGATAAATGGAACAATGAGGGATGAAACCCTGTGATGGTAAGATAATACTACTAAATGAAATAAAGACAAGTATCTGGGTATTCTATGTTAGAGTGTCTTCTGTGTAGCGACATGCGTGAATGGGCGTTCCTTGTTGAATTGGATGGTCTTCTCCTTTTTTTAATGATAACAACTTAAAACCCGCGGTGGTGGTGCTGCGGTAGCGTTGTCGCCTCACAGTAAGACGCTGTCCGGTTCGATTCTTAGCTAGAGCGTCTTCTGCGTGGAGACATGCGTGAACGGGCATACCTTCGTTGACGGTTGTGCCTCAGCGCTGGTAACTCGACATGTAAAAATCAACTACCAATCATTAGCGGACCGGAGTTCCGCTGTGACGACCCCTAACTGGGAAAAAGCCGAAAGACACAACAGCAACAACATAGATGATAACAACTTGATCCTCACAGTTCTTGCTGTCCTTTGCAACATTCCATTTTCTTATTTCCTGTTGTTAGCCGGGTCAAAGTTCAACATTTGTTTTCCTGTTTCTTTCATTCAAAAAAAAAAAAAAAAAAAAAACTCTGAGCAGCTGCTACATTTTAAATACATAGCTTGTACAAGTGAAATTCCCTTCCTACAAGTAAAATTTGCACTACATGGGAAAATCTGTTAGGAAGGGAGACTAATTTGCTTAAAAAAGAAGCTCCTGATTGCATATTACAATCACAAATACTATTAATGATGTTTAAGTATCCCTTTTTCTTTAAAGTTGCAAACATTGCAACTGTCAAAATCTAGCTTCATGTTAAACTGTCACATTTTACTGGACAGATAAAACCTCTTCCATACTCCATTATCATTTCAACAACAAAAATATTACATTTAAACATCCAAATGGCATCAAAAGCAGATGGCAATACAAGAAAACTTCACTATACCAATAATCAGTTTAATCTATTCACAGCTATACACTGTCCCATAAATGAAGAAGAAAGGAGAAAGAATAAAATGATGTAAAATACCTTAAATATATTATTAAGTATTATAATATTAATGTAACTGTTATAGTATATATAATTCAAAATTACATTTACTTATTATGTTAAAGGGAATAGTGTTTATGCAATATTTCAATTATAATGGACTATACTTAGTAAAAGAAAATTAGTAATAGTAATGGGAAAAACACAAAAAAAGAAAAATAACTGTTATCTTATTTTTGTCAAAGTACTTATAAAGATGACAATATTATAAGTATGTAGCTAAAACAAATTATATGAATAACAATACCATTATTTTTCTTTCAGTTTTTTTTTCTATTTTTTTCTTTAGAAGACCATCCATTTCCTGTTGCTTGTTTTTTAAACTTGTAAGAGACCAGTACAGTTCTTCAGTTTTATCTAGTAGTTTCTTATTTTGAGAAAAATCCAAAGTATCTTCTAGTGTATTAAGTTTCTTTTTTGACCTTCTGGTAAAGAAATCCTAACTCTGGTAGGAAAAACACTAGTTGAGCTTTTATATTCAGTTGCTTTAAAGTTTTTATGAAAGTAACACAGACTTTAATTTTAGTCATGACTGATGAGGTATAGTCATTATCAAACCTGACAGTATTTTCCTTTAGCTTTACTGGAGAATTTGCCCAGGCAGATTTCAGTACATCAAATCTTTATCTTGGTTAGAAAGAAACGTAATGATAATGGATCTAAGAACTGAAGGATTGGTTTTTAATGGTGAATCTGAAACTGATCTATGAGCCGTCTCAGTACCAAAAGAGAGAGCCTCTGGAAGGTTAAGGGCTTTTGGAAACCATTCATTCAAAAATTCCTTCTTCCTTTTCTGGGACTCCATATATTCTGATATTTTTCATCCTAGATCTACTTTGTAGATCTTCTACTTTCTCTAAAAGCAAGTGCCTGCCATGTTTCCATCCAAATCACTTACTGCATCCTCTATTGATAAGATCTGTGCAGATTATTTTAAGACTTCATTTAACATGTCCATTTATTTTGTGCAATCTTCTTTTATATAGTCTACTTTAGTCCTAGGGAGATGGAGGCAGCCTAAGCTGACTTCACTATAGCATTGTTATGAGCCTGGGAAAGGGGGGTTCCACATAATCAGAGGTTGAGGAAGCATGAAAGTATAGATGCACCTACAAATGCAGTGCCAAAGGTGGAACTTGTGGGGTTACAAAAGGGTGGGAAAGGGTTAGAACACATTCATCTGCAGCAATATGGGATTACTCCAGTGTCTGTCCTTTCCTTATTGATCCACAATGTGGGTCTGATTGATTCTGGGGGGAGACGGTCTGGTGGACAAAGTGAACAAGGAAATGAACTGGTGGCAACTGAGATTAGCTGCTGGGAGGGGAGAAAAAGATTGTTATCTACTTTGATTCGTTTTTTACCATAATGTTTTCATATAACATGTAATTTTTATGGAATTGGTGCTATTATATCACACAAATGTCAGGATGGTCCAAAGAGACTGATAGCATTTTCTTCAAGGTTACTCAATAAAGCCAAGTATAATTACATCCAGGTAAAGAAAAGGACCCATCTCTACTTCTCCTGGTCTTATGAGTAAATGTATTAAATCAATATTTGTATGGAAGATGTTTTACCCTAGTTACAGATCATACTGTCCCCTATTAAATGTTTTTAACCCATCGGTATGATGACCAAGCATAGCTTATAATGCTGATCTCCATTCCTAATGTCAAACGGATATGAAGTGGAATACAAGGAACCTGCACAGCATAATAACGCTGATGAATTCTCATGAGGGCCATATGAAGTACCCAGAGGTCCAAGAACAGTGGATTCAACATATATACTGCACATTGGTTATTGCAGATATTCCAGTGATGAGTACAGCTCTTCAGAAGAGAAACCCATAGTTATATGGTACTGCTACACATTCATACTTTTATTGCAGAAAGATGGTCTATTGTTCATAACTTGTTGGAGCTTGATTTTGCTGATAAACATAAGGATCTGTCTATTGGCAAAGGAATCCTAATTTGAATCTGCAGAGTAGTAAATATAGTCACATTACATTTTAGAGTGCTAGTTGTTAGGCATGCAACAAACTCAGGAATGGCAAAAGTAAGTTTCATGCCCAAATTTTCAGGTCGCAGCCTGGAAATTATATAGAAAACTAATGGCCTCAACAAAAGCAATGTTGGGTACTGAACAAAGTACTGCTACCAGTACATGTGCATCATTGTGAATGTCCATCTGCTTTGTGGAAGTAAATTTACATTGACCTTGTAGGCCCTTTTGGGGACTCGTTCTTAACCACAGTAGATGCATGCACAAAGTAGTCAGAATTCATCTGCATGCAGTCAGTGACAACTGCAAAGGAGATATCAATACAGAGTGATATTACCAAGAAGAAGCTTGCCTAACCAAATAGTTAGTAGTAATTATCCGAACTTCATATCAAATAAATTTAAGTAGATTTGGGAAGCAAAATGGTATTAAATACATTATCTCTATAGTTAACCAGGCAGCACTGTTTGACTTAACTGTTGTGTGCTGCATTTTATTTGCTATATATTGCTGCTGGATTGACCATTTGTAACTGGATATGACCTTGCTCTCACCCCCAAACACATCAGGGATGCATTTTTAATCTAATCTAATTCCATCAGTTATTGCAGAGATTCCAGTGGTGAATACAGCTCTACAAAAGAGAAAGCAGGAATTATCTGGTATTGCTACACGTGCATGCTTTGATTACAGAAAGATGGGCTATTCATAACTTGTTGAGCCTTGATTTTGCTGATCGAGACAATTCATTTACTGGTAATCCATTAATACCCTTTTATTTTGTCAGAATTTTGTTCATTTGAGATGCTTTATAGCTTTTTCTAATGAGAATAGGGCATTTGCTGGTATCCTGGACATTCTGCTTACTACAGCCTTGATTTATCATCATTTTCTGTCTGGCTGTGACTTTTGATTGTAGAGTTTAAATATTTCGGCATAGCAGGACATGATTTTCTGTTTGGTTAAGGTTTGTGCTGCATTTCCTTACTACACTCCATTACTGGACTGACCAATGCTAAGTAGATTTGAACTTTATACTAGTTCCAAACGCATTGAAGAAGTGTTTTTTATTTATCCAGTTCCATCTATGTGTTTTAAAATAAATGTAATAGTAATTTGTTAATACTGTTTATTATGTCAGAGTTGTTAAATTGTAACGGTTTGGGCTCTTTTTTTCTAGTAAGAGTAGGACTTTTGCTAATGTTCTGGACATTCTGCTACATGTTTTCTGACTGACCATGAAATGTAGGTGTAGCTTTCAAATTACGTTGTATAGTAGGACCTACTGCTCTGTTTGGCTGGGGTGCTCTGTGCTACATTTCCTTGCTAAACACTGCTTCTTGATTTACTAATTCAAACCAAACTTGAGGTTGCTACCAGTCACAAAGACAGCAGGGAAGTAGTTTTTATTTAATTTAATCCCATCTTTGTGTCTTAAAAGTGAATTTGCTACTAAATTGTTAACACTGTTTATTATGCCAGCATGTTCATTTGGGCTATTTTTTTGTAGTGGAAATAGGAAATATGTAGGTGTTCTGGGCATTCTCCTTGCTCCAGTCTTAATTTAAAGTTATTTTTCTGACTGGCTGTGACTTTTAAGTTTAGATTTTAAATTGTATGTATCAATCCAAATACATTGTGCAACTAGAAAGACCAAAGAGATTCCTGTGCATACATTTCACTGTACTAAAGACCATCATCTTCTCTGGCATGAAAACTTTCTACTCTGGCATGATGAAAGTAGACAATGTTGTGTATGCTGTTGCCTTAGTAAGCATGCTTATGTACACATTGGGAGTCTGTTGTCACAGCCACAACTGCATTAAGATCTGGCATAGTGATTAAGGTGTTTGCTTTACAGATAAGAGGTACATGGGTTGATGTTCACCAAGGAAAATTAGCCAGGCTTAAAATGGCCCACATGGACAGTTAGCCTAGAACTTGGCTATGGGCATATGAACCTATAAGATAAGTCTGAAATTCTAACACAATACTATTTCTCTTGTAGAATCCTGCTGTTAATTTATATCTACCATTCCATACTGTTAAGGACCAAATCCTCCCAGATCTCCTACACCTTCACAAATGAAATGGCACCACAAACATGTGAGCTAAAAATTTTAATTTTCACTAGCAATATATAAAGCCCACTGTGGGTACAGATTTATTACTCAGTGCTTCTGACATGTTTGGAATAATCTTCGGTTACAAAGAACAGGGTGATACCACATCTTCCTTTGAGGCAAACCTTGATGATTTAATGGATGATCATAAATTTACAGGTTCATAGACTAGTACTAGGCTAACTGCCCTTGGGGGCCATTTTAAGCCTAGCCAATTACCCCATGTGAAAATCAAACCCTGCACATTGTGTCTGTAAGGTAAACCCTTTAACCATTATGCAAACTTCCCATCCCCAAGCCTTATCTTGAGCCTAACTTGTTTTGCCCTCCTATGAAGATAGGAATTTGGAAAGTGATTATGGTCCATGGACTGACTCTGCTTTTAAACTCTCTGAATCTATGAATCTGTGAAAACTGCAAAATAACAGGATGGAGATTCACTCAAAGAGATGAGGAAACTATCAAAGGGATTAGTCCTTAAGGTAAGCTCCTATAATACAAGGCATATACCTTTATTTTGATTAATACCATGTATAGGACCATCACTTCTATCCAGCAAATATATTATTGCTGGGGAAACTGCATCCCAGATGGAACTTATTAAAATCTGATATATAGAGGCAGCTGCACAAATCACATTGACAGCAACTGAGAAGTTATTGGTTAGGATGTTATAATAAATTTATAACGCAGGGCAGGCACATGGCAAATGGGCTGAACTGTTTCAAGGACTGCGTCCAGAAGATACACTGTTAGGACATACTACCTCAAAAAGATATGTAACTCAGTTATGAAATTTTAGGCAGTTAAATGTGGAAGAACCACTTGATGTATAAGATGGTACTGTGGAAGTGGTGGTCACCTGTCTATTCTGTGGTGGCAATTATGTCTGTATGACTAGACCTGTAAGAGGGGAAATATGAATAAATAAGTCACTTTCCATAGGAAAAAACCTGACACATTACACATTTTAGAAGGGTTGTCCACATACGTTTCCATAGCGAGATCTATACAGCTTCATATTCCAAAAAGGATGTTACACCAGACCTTTGATCAGAGAGAGAAATGAATAACTTTGGCCAAGTAGCACTACAGAATGACAGAGATGCTGGTGCTATAGTATCCCCACTGGAGGACACCTCTGAATGGACTTCTCACATCAGTAATTAGATTGGGGTTACAAAGACATTATCCTGAGTGCATAAGGAAGACCCCCAGAAGGTAGATTTATTGGATGGAGAAAATATATATTTAACTTATTCACTCCAATGGAGCTTAGGAAGTTTGAACTATAACTTCCAATGGGCGGAGCCTAAGCCTTTTGACAGAATCAAATGATGTCCTCACATTTCAAACAAATATTCATATCTGTGGAACCATAGAGGTTATGAAAGAAGTATAAATGGCAAACTCCTCAGTACAAACTATTTTTATAGTGGTAGTATTCTTTAGGTTCTAGGTTTTAAACCATATTTTAAAAGTCAAAGTAAACACAGTAACTTATACATTTGTAATATTTTGTAAACAACTTACAATATCTCAACAACCACTGAATATACACTCATACTGTTAGCAGCATTTTATTCATCTAGATGATAGCTTTCATATGATGCTATGGAGTTTTGTCTGTGTTTCTTGGTTATTAAGATATTTAGAAAAATGTGAAAATTATATCTATATAAATATAAATTAATATCATAAAAACGACAGTTAATATCTATTTACCTGAACTAGACAGAGGTTAAATATTAATGTAGTTTTGTTTGCCATTATGCAAGCTTTAATATGAAATCTTTTGAAACCTTATACATAGCATGGTTTTGGAATTATTGATGCAAATATGAACAAGCAATATTTGACGCCTACAGGCATCAGTAGGAGATAACTGCAAATGCACCTGGAGGCATCACTCAGATGTAATGACTTAATAAAGAAATAGTGCAAATACTAGTACAGTGAGTACTGAAACTTAATTTTGCAAGAAAATAAACACTTCTAAGTACCATGGCAGCATTGCTTGACGGTATCGTGAAATACCAAGCTATTATTGATATATAAAATATGATAATATCTGGAGTGCAATAAAACTGGTTCCAAAAGAAATTATATCAACTCCAGCAAAATGATATGGTACGTTTGTAGAAGTAACCTGAAATGCATACTGTTAGCATGCTTTATGTTGTTCTCTTTAATCTAGGTCTAAATAGAGAGTGGAACTGAAGCTGAGAGATAACTGAGACAGTGTCCCAGGTGAGTAGCAGGCATTGTAAGTAAAGACACATTGCATCATAGGTCTGGTCTCAGAGTTTTATTATGCATGAGGGCAAATGCACAACACAGCCTAGATAACATTGCCTGTTTACATTTATTTCTTTCCTGCAGAAAATGAATGAGGAGGGAAAGAAACTGACATGGAAGCACCTTAATGTACTTTACAGGAAAAAGTATTGAGCAGGGATACACTATTTTCCACCAAAGAAAAATTTCCCCAGACTATAGACCATCAGAATAAATTTTGGAAGGTAAATGTCAGAAAATTTTAGAAAGAGTTTTTCCACAGAGCAGATAGTAGCCAAAATAGGAGGAAGTGGTGGAGAATGAAAAAAAAATCAGAAAAGTTAAGAATAGATGGGACTGGCATATGATAATTCCGGAGGTCAGAGATAATAATAATAATAGCTTCTGGAAAAATAGCCAGTTTGCTGACACGTCTTTTTTTGCTGAGAATGATGTTATGACAAGACTAGACAACACTGAATTAGATAGCAAGTTGGGAGGATCACAACTGATGGACAAATCCAGTTCTTTTATGGGTTAGTTTGTGCTGCTATTACAAAGCAGAATTACAGGGACAGAATTAATTTAGACTAGCAGGGCACTAAGAGATTTTTCTCATGTGTGGGTACAAATGGGAGAGAAATTGCATCAGTGGTATTGCAATAATGCCATCTAGGGTTTGCAAGGGAGGAAGAAAGACCCCTTTGATTTCACTGATTCTTCTGATGCCCTCATCCGTGCTGTCCTTATCTCATGACTTTGTCGCTGTATGGAAATGGAGAGGATTAAGTGGGTCACAAGGCTGGGAGCTTGTTGGGATGGAGAATGGAATGCCAGAATGCAAGAGTAAGTCTGAAATAAAGATATAATTATATATATATATATATATATATATATATATATATATATAAAGGCAAACCCAGAGCATTTTTGGGTTCATATGCAAGTACTAGGCTGCCCTTGTGGGAAATGTTAAGCCAAATTTCTGTCAGAGGTGAGAATCAAACCATGTACCTTGTGTCTGTGAAGCAAAGAGCCTAGCCCAAACTCCCAATTGCCCCTAAGCAGTGTCTGATTAAATGTCTTACTTAAGATCACATAGCAGACAAACACAGGTGCAAAAATTCAAGCCTTGTACCCTTGGAACAGGAAACAGCTTAATATGAAATCAGAGCTTTATTCTTCTGCACCAACATAGGCATTTTCTTTGAACAAAATCTGTGTAAGATGGGAAGCACTTGATTGCATTTATTGCTCTTTGAATGATACTTTTATTGGAATAACTAGCAGGTTAGTAAATGGATACTGTTTGAGCTTTCCGGATACATGAAAATGACAATGATATGCAAGATATTTGTATTCATATATGAACTTGTTTCAGTTTTGAACAATCCTGATCAGCAATTAATAAGGCAAATTCTGTATACTGAGTGTTTTATAATATTATTTCCACATGAAGGGTTCTTGATCATTAGTTTTGCTTGTAATGTTTGGTTTGGTCCCTTAAACTGGTTGCAGATTTTTATTATCTTGATAAATGGAGCCCCAGGACCAATGCAACTTTGGTTTCTTTTCCATGGCCTAGGTTCTGGGCATCATACTGACAGCTACTTGAGAGGTACAATGTTTTTGTTTTTTGATGAGCATTGTATACAGAGCCCAAGAACCAATGCAACTTTGGCTTCTTTTCCATGGCCTAGGTTCTGGGCATCATACTGACAGCTACTTGAGAGGTACAATGTTTTTGTTTTTTGATGAGCATTGTGTACATTCATCTTTAGTGCCATAAATTATTAAAATATCTGAAATCACATGTTTTCAATAGTTTTGACACAAGCCCACTTATCAATTGTTAATAGTCTGTTGTTTTTATGAATGTTGGTCCTGCCTTCCTGTATATGACTGTATAGATACTGTATGTTTTGAATCATACATAAATCATTAATTTCAGATATACAGACTGGCAATCAAATAAATGCAGGAAAATTGTTTAAAGATTTTAAAGGGTAACAGAGACAGGGAGGTGTTTATATGCGTCTGAAAGCACACGACACTGAGACTTCTGTAGCTTTTTTTAATGCCAGCTTCCGATGGAGAGAAATAGATCCCTAACATTTATTAGCAAATGAATGCTAAGCTTGTTTACTGTCCCATGTCTAGAATTAACTGTTTCAGCATGCAGGCTTGCATGTAATACAAGAGGTCTGTTTCCAGTCTTTCATTCCCTACTTTATGTCTGTTTTCTACAAGCTCTTCTGGCCATATTACACTTCTGTCACCATGGAGAGCTTCTAGCAATGAAAAGGTCACTCAGCTCATTATAACATGACAGCTGTGTTGAGCCAGACGGATTTCTTTTGCCAGTAGATTCCATACTTTTATGACTGAGAGCTATGGTTCCATTGAGTGACCTCAGTTATAGAGAGATACTCAGTCCCCTTGTAATATCTACTGCAAGTAGCAATTACAGCCCAGCAGCAGTGGTAATGGCTATTGTTCCTAAGGGCCAGGCTGCTGCTGCTATGGGTACTGCATGTAGCAGCAATTAGAACCCAGCAGAAGTGGTGACAACTACTGGTCCTGAGGGCCAGTCTGCTGCTACAGGTACTGCATGTAACAACAATTAGGGCCCAGCAGCAGTGGTGATGAATGCTGCTCCTGAGGGCCATCCTGCTGCTACAGGTACTGCATGTAGCAACAATTAGGGCCCCGCAGCAGTGGTGACGACTACTGTTCCTGAGGGACAGCCTGCTGCTACAGGTACTGCATGTAGCAACAATTAGGGCCTAGAAGCAGTGGTTACAACTACTGTTCCTGAGGGCCAGCCTGCTGCTACAAGTACTGCATGTAGCAACAATTAGTGCCCAGCAGAAATGGTGACAACTACATTTCCTAAGGGCCAGCCTGCTGCTACTGGTAACTTGCCACTCAAGTATCCAATACTGAATGCAGCAGGGCTGCAGTGGTAGTGAGTCTATGTCTGCAGTGTCACTCATAAAAATAAAAAACATGTTCAAAAGAAAAATGGAGGGCAGTAGAAGAGAAATTCTTTCAACTTGAGAAAGCAACATTAGCATACTAAAGAAACAGTACTATAGTACAAAGAGTTATGTTTACTGCATTTTTCCCAAAATGCAAGTGAGACTTTGCAATATATCAGAATGTTTAGCACACATCTGTGACTGCAGAACATTATGAAGTTCAATTCAGATCTGAAGAAAAATGTAACGGATATTTCTTGAAGTACTGGATAAATAAGAAGCATAATAGGTGTATTTTTATTTGTTAGAATTTGTGAATTTTTGGAAATTTGGAGTTACTGAGATATTTCTCTATGGTTTACATAGTAAAGAACTTTTGCTTTT
Source organism: Protopterus annectens (assembly GCF_019279795.1). NCBI lineage: Eukaryota > Metazoa > Chordata > Ceratodontiformes > Protopteridae > Protopterus > Protopterus annectens. Next base: position 348,772,104 of record NC_056741.1, on the reverse strand, counting down.
CAAGATTGTTGAATGTTGCACGGTATAGGATCTGATATAAAAACTTTCTACTCTTGAGGTGTTCTTACACTTTGAAATGTATGATATAGCATTAGTGATGTTTGCACCACACATATTTCTTTGTTCACAGGAGTATAAACCATATCTTTTATGTGTATGGATGTATGTGTATGTGTATATATATATATTTATATATATATATATATATATATATATATATATATATATTTATTTCAATGTTCCTGTTCAAAACACTATACTCCATCTCTATCTGCTCTATGCACCTGTCTCTGTATATATTTTTAAGCATATATGTACATGTGTGTGTCTATATGTATGTGTATATATATATATATATATATATATATAGAGAGAGAGAGAGAGAGGGGGGTATACCAAAAATGACTGAAACAACATAAGAATGACAGTAAAAAGACTGACAGAAAAATGACTGAAAAGTAATAAGATCGACACTGAAAAAAAGAGATGACAAAATTGAACTTATACTAGGGAGAGGTTTATGCTCTTTCCTCATTGCTGTGCAAACTCAAGAGTTGGTATATATAATTAGCAGGGCATGTAGGGGCTGCAAAAACATTGAAAAATGTGTTACAATATTGTCAGATTTTTTAATGTTTTTTTCTATGTACTTATTGCCACATTTTCTAATGTTTTTGCACCCCCAACATCCCCTGCTAATTATATATACCATCTCCGAGGTCATATAGCAGTGGTGGGAAATTTTATCAGTCTTTTTCAGTGTCACTCTTTTTACAGTCAATCTAATGTTTCAGTCATATTATGTACACCCATACACACACACAGATATATATATATATATATATATATATATATATATATATGCAGGGAGAGAAGATAAGTAATGATGTACATGAAAATGTTAGAAAAATGTTAACCGAGTGTAGTCTGACCTTATGAACTCATGAGTGTTGAAGCCAAGAGTAGATTTCCAAGGTCAAAATACAAAAGGTTAATGAAAGACATTATCTAGTTAACTGTATGGTTTTGCTGAAGTGATGGACCATTTAAAGATCAGTAGCAAAGTTTTTCCTTAGAACTTCCCTTTTCAATAAAATACTGTTTGCTTGTAGAATGAACAATGATTTGCTTGGAAAAAAAGCTTTTCTAAGAATAAATGTAATACATAGACACACACACACACACACACACACACACACACACACACACACACACACATATATATATATATATATATATATATATATATATATATATATATATATATATATATATATATATATATATATATATATATATATATATATATATATATATATATATATATATATATATATATATATATATAAATGTGGAAGTCTAAAGTATTTGCTTTCATATGTCCTGCATTATTGTTCATAGGCTCATAGGATGTTACCAAGCTATTGTTCCGGAGGTCATTTCAAGCCTAGCCATTCCATTCCAATGTAATGCCACAGCTGCTCTAGTCAATACCCGGGACGGTATTTATTAATGACTATCCATATCCAGGAGGGCTGTGGGCACTATCACCGGTAAGAATTTACAGTGCCCCATCCTCTCATCCAGGTTCCTTTTGAAGAGTGTCATAGAGTGCTCTGCTTCACACGAATTGGCAGCCTATTCTAAAGACGAGACAGTCACTGGGAGACAAATCTGTCCCTCCAGTACATCCTCTTCTAGTTGCAGGCCATATTTAAGTCCCTAGAATGGATAGCTCTAGTCTCATTTGATTTAAGGTTGTGCAGCAAATTCATTAGGTTTGGGTTGGAGATTGCTCTGCAAGCCAGGCATAAGTCTCCCCTATGAAGTCTGTACGATACTGAGTATAGCAACAGGGACTTTAGTCAGTCTGTGTAAGGCACTTTGGTGAGTTCCTTGATAATTTTAGTTAGAAACCTCCGAGGTCTCTCCAATCGCTGCAAGTGCTTTTTACGGTACATGCCGAAAGGGGTGTTATACTCGATTATGGGCCTGATTAGTGATGAGTACAGAGGAGTTATAACCTCCTTTGCTCTAGAGGTGATGCCTTTGCTAATCATGTGTGCTACATAGAAAGCCTTCCTTATTACAGTAGACAATGGGGGTCAAAGTTAAGTTCACAGTACACTTGTAATCCTAGATCTCTTACTACTTCATAGGTACACAGGATATTTTTCTTAAGTTGATAGTGTGAAGGGACATTGCTTTTATCAAAGGGAATGATGATGCATTTCTTTGCATTCAGTTTGAGACTGTGTCTAAGACAGCAGTCGTTGGTCTGCGTAAGACCCTCCTGAAGCATACTGATATCATCTGGGGATTCAATAATTGCACCCAGCTTGTAGTCGTCCACAAACTTGGTCAGCCACATCTCCTTAGTTTTGGCCTAAACTTCTGAAAAGTATATACCAAACAGTAGGAGGTCCCAGCACTGACTCTTGTGGCACCCTGCTGGTGACAGATCTGCTGGTTGATGTGGAATCACCCACTTTGATAGTGTGTGACCAGTTTGTGAGCCAGCTGGCAACCCATCTTACAACAAAGGGGTTTACATTCAGTTTGTTAAGTTTATTGGTAATGTCTGAGCATGGGATTGTGTCAAATGCCTTTGCCAAGTCGAGGTATGGTGTGTGCACAGATTTGTCCTTGTCAGTGGCCCTGGTCACATTTTTGAAGACATCCACTAGGTTTATAACAGGCAGGATCTGCTCTTGACAAAGCCAAATTGGGTCAGATCCAGGGTTTAGAAATCATCCATGTTTTTATTTATGAGGTCTATGATGTTATGTTCCATGGCTTTACAGATGAGGCTGGTCAGACTTATGGGTCTATTATTACCTGGGTCTGTTGCTAAGCCACCTTTGTGAAGGGGAATAACTGTTGCTGTTCTCCAGTCTGCAGGAACAAAGACAGTGGTTAGGCTGTGATTGAATAGAGTACTTAATAGTGATGCTAGTTCATGTTTTAGTTTGTTTAGAAGACAGTCTGGGATGCCTTTTAGTCCCATAGAGGGTGTGTTTTTTGCCTAAGATAAAGGCTTTAATGACCTGCTCTTCAGATATGTGGAGGAGGGGAGTTGGGAGCAAAGTTTAGGATAAGTTTGTAGGGGATAAGGGAGTGAAATTTTCACCAAATATGTCCACTAGTAGGTTTGCTATCTCTGCGGGATCAGTGTTTGTGGTACTTAGTTACTAGTTTGGCACATGCTTGGGTCCTACCCTTTAAGTTACATACATAGCTGTAAAAGGCCTTATGATTATCCTTGGCTGTGATTGCTAAGTTTTTCTCAAAGTCACCCTTAGAGGATTTGACATGTTGTCTGATTTACCTGTTGAGGCTGAGTCGGGTGCTTTTCCATTGTTGGGGCTTCACCTTAGTTTTCTTAGATAGCAACTTTTTGCATTTGTTGTAAAGTTTGTTGATGCTGGATGTCCATCAGGGTGTCTTGTTTTTACTTGGGGCTCTGGCTTTGATTCTCTCTGGAACAGCCAAGTCTATACACTTATACAAGTGATTGTACAGGGCTTTAGTGTAAGCTTTGGTGTAGTTACCACTTATAGATGGGGGTAGGGCTTGGAATGCAAGTATACCTTCCCCTAGGAAAGTATAGTTTGCTTTGGTGAAGTTTTTTAATCTGACTTCACCCTTTGTGAGTTCTGGTGTTAGTGCCAGTTTGAAGGCGACTGATTTGTGGTCAGATTTAACTAATGAGGGTCCAACAGTTGTGGTGGTGCATTTGGTTGTCATGTTAGTAAGGACCAGATCTGGTATGTTTGTTCCTGTTATTGGGGTTTGAACAATTTGGTCCAGGGCATTTGAGTTAACAAAGGTAAGGAACTTTCATGCTAGTGAGTTAGGGCTAGAGTAGGTTTCCCAGTTGATAATGGAACAATTCAAATCCCCCATGACCAGACTGTTTGGCAATATTTGGATTGACTCCAGTTTTGTCAAGTAAGCCTCATGTGCATTATGATCCATGGAGGAGGATCTATAACTACCTATTGAATAGGGGTCGTAACCACAGTAATCTGAACATGGAGTAACTCCATGGAGTTGTCAAGTCTAACTAGTCGGGAGATGAATTTATGTCTAATATAGATAGAAACACTGCCTCCTTTAGTTCTCAAATGTTTGTTTTGTGGTATGAAGGTGTGGAAGACATCATAACCTTGCAAGGCCGGGGTACTCTCTCAGGCCTTGAACCCAGTTTCTGACTGCACAGACATCTATATCCTCCAGTGATAGAAGTGTTTCCAGGGTGTGCAGTTTTTGGTTTAAGGTCCTAGCATTTAGCAGCATAACCCTTATTTTGTTATGGTTGGCAATTTTCACATCAGCAATTTTGTTTTTGAGACCTTGCCTAAAAAAGGCACTATGGGGGAGGCAGCAGGCTTTGCCAGCAGCCAAAAGCCTAGTGTTCTTAGGTGCAAACTTTCTCTGGCAAAGCAGTGAGGTTTGTCAACCATGTTATCCTAGGCTGACAGAAACTGGATCCGCTTTGAATGACACCAAAGACTAAATAAATTATTGAAATCAATCATTTTTTGTTTATACTGTGGCGTCGTTCTAGGTGAGGGTAATATGTTGCTCAAGGCTAGGGACATACCTGCCTGGGACACATACTCGGAGAACTCAGTCATGTCTCTCTTCATATAGTCCAGTGAGGTACATCTCAGGTTGTTCATTCCAACATGAGCTATAACAGAGTCATAATGGTACTTGCTGCCAAAAGACCTGAGTGCGTGCATGACATGATGCATCCTGGCACCGGACAGGCAGCTGACTGTGACTTTCTCCTTATCTAACCCAGTGGGTGGGACATCTATGTGTCTCACTGCAGCATCTCCAATGACAAGAAAATGTGTTTTTTGAGTGTTATGCCTTAAGGGCTTAGTAGGTGAGACACTGGTGTTGCTGTGTGTCTTGGGTGCACTGGGAAATGTGTTAGTTGTAGCAGTTTTCTGTTCTGGAGGTCTCTGGTGTTTCTGTAAGTTTTTTGAGAAAACCTCCACATATGTTAATTTTTGTGTTGCGTGCGTACTATGTTTATGAGTAGTGGTACTATGTGCATGAGTAGTGCTGGGTGAGTTGACAGCCTCTTCAGTGTTACTTGTTTTGAGTTTGACAGGGCAGGGATTCTTGGTATAGATACATCCCTTGCACTCTGTTACTAGAGTGAATTATTAGTAGAGGCTTGTCAGTCTACATGAGGCAGTTGCTACACTGCCTCAGTAGACCCAAGTCAACATGCCAGAGGGCCATAATTACATCATTGTTGGTGCAAGCAGTAATTAGGCTTAATTAGAACATATAAAAATTTGTAAAGAAATTAGATAATTGTCAACTTATTAAATTAACAGTATGGTAAAAAATAGTTAAGTGGTACTTTTTTTCCATATTGTTAATTTTAAAGACAGGCTGTTATAAGGTAGGTAGTTTTTTTTTTGCCAAAGTATTGGTTTATCAGGTAGTCTGTTTCAAATTACTTTACTATTTTACAAATTTTAATTAAATTTAATTAGTATCTGTCCCATCAATGATGCAGTTGTCACCATCATCTTCATTATCAACCATCCTTTTCTAATTTTTTTCTACACAGGGTCGGGGTGTTGTGCCAGCTCTTGTCATCTCTCAGATTCAGTCCCACTCTCCTTAGTCATCTCTCAAATTCAGTCCCACTCTCCTTAGTCATCTTTCAGATTCAGTCCCACTCTCCTTAGCCATCTCTCAGATTCAGTCCCACTCTCCTTAGCCATCTCTCAGATTCAGTCCCACTCTCCTTAGTTACCTCTCAGATTCAGTCCCATTCTCTGTAGTTACCTCTCAGATTCAGTCCCACTCTCCTTAGCCATCTCTCAGATTCAGTTCCACTCTCCTTAATTACCTCACAGATTCTGTAACACTCTCCTTAGTCACCTCTCAGTTTCAGTCCCATTCTCCTTAGTCATCTCTCAGATTCAGTTCTCCTCTCCTTAGTCATCTCTCAGATTCAGTCCCACTCTCCTTAGTTATCTCTCATATTCAGTCCCACTCTCCTTAGTTACCTCTCAGATTCAGTCTCACTCTCCTTAGTCATCTCTCCGATTCAGTCCCACTCTCCGTAGGCATCTCTCAGATTCAGTCCCACTTTGCTTAGTCACCTCTCAGATTCAGTCCCACTCTCCTTAGTCATCTCTCAGATTCAGTTCCCCTCTCCTTAGTCATCTCTCAGATTCAGTCCCACTCTCCTTAGTCATCTCTCATATTCATTCCCACTCTCCTTAGTTACCTGTCAGATTCAGTCCTACTCTCCTTAGCCATCCCTCAGATTCAGTACCACTCTCCTTAGCCATCCCTCAGATTCAGTCCCACTCTCCTTAGTAAACTCTCAGATTCAGTCCCACTCCACTTAGTTACCTCTCAGTTTCAGTCCCACTCTGCTTAGTCATCTCTCAGATTCAGTCCCACTCTCCTTAGTCATCTCTCAGATTCAGTCCCACTCTCCTTAGTTACCTCTCATATTCAGTCCTACTCTCCTTAGTTACCTCTCAGATTCAGTCCCACTCTCCTTAGTTACCTCTTAGATTCAGTCCCACTCTCCTTAGTTGCCTCAGATTCAGTCCCACTCTCCTTAGTTACCTCTTAGATTCAGTCCCACTCGCCTTAGTTACCTCTCAGATTCAGTCCCACTCTCCTTAGCCATCTCTCAGATTCAGTTCCCCTCTCCTTAGTCATCTCTCAGATTCAGTCCCACTCTCCTTAGTTACCTCTCAGATTCAGTCCCACTCCCCTTAGCCATCTCTCAGATTCAGTCCCACTCTCTTTAGTCATCTCTTAAATTCAGTCTCATTCTCCTATCTTCTTCTTCAGTCAAGCCTGACTGTTACAGGTCATGTGTCAAACAACCCATCCATTTCTGGACTGATGTTCTCATTTTCTCTTGCCTTCTTGTCTCTATCAAATCTTCTCCAAAATACTCTTGTGTTTTCCTGTAGCTATGCCCACACCACCACATTCTGTTCTGACTTTCTCTGCAATTAGAACTTTTCTGGCTTCAGCTCTGTCATCTTTTCTTTATTTGTCTCACAGTGTGCATCCTACCACCCACCTCGGGTACTTCATCCCCATCACCTCTGGCTTAATGAGCTGCTTTGCTTTCACTACCTAGGATTCTGTACCATATATATTACTGGTGATACAACTGGTTTGTACACCTAATTTCAACTTTTTTGGCATTCGCTTGTTAAACACTACCCCTAATACTCTGTGCCATTTGACTGCAACACCTCTGATTCTAGCTTTGACCTCTGCATTCAGTCACCCCTCCACAATACTTGAAGCTCTTAATCTTTTCCACTATTTCTCCTTCTATCTCAGTTTCATATTCTTATGATCTCCACTATCTGCTACCATGACAACTGCCTTGTCTGTACTTTCATCCCATGTGCATTCAGTTTTGCATTCCATTTTCCTAAAGCTTGCTGAAGTTCTTGTTCAGAATCTGCATGTAATGCCTCATAGTCTGCATACAGCAGTTTCGTTGATGTGTCCTGCCAACATGTTTGCTAATGTAGTCCATGACCAGTAGTAGGCTGAGAGTTGAACCATGATGCACACTCACTCCCACTGGGAACCCTTCTGTGAGACTGAACACTGTTTGTACTTGTGTCATTGGGTCCTTGTACATAGCCTGCAGTAATTCTAGTAATGTTTCTTGGACTTTGAACCACCACAGGACTACCCAAATTGGATTTCTTGGAAACTTGTATGATGTCTCCAATCCACATCTGTAGCTTCTTCTTCACTCTCTATCTCACTGCAAACATTACGTCAGCTGTGCTGCACCTCATCTGAATCCAAACTGTTCATCTTTCATCTTACTTTCCACTGATGTTCATATTCATTTATCAGTCACTCTCTCCAGCATGTTTATACAATGGGATGGGAGTTTGATACCTATGTGCTGTCCACCGTTGTGAATTCTCCTTTTATTCTTGGAACACTTTGCGACTGCAATGATGTAATTATGTTTTGTCATTACTTTAATATTAATACAGAACATATGGAGGCAAATCCATTAGTGTTCTACATTCAGTGGGAGTTTTCAAAGTACGTTTTTAAGGGATATACTTAAAAAAGGAATATGTTTTTTCCACAAAAACAGCATTTGCATGTATGAAGAGGCAAGCTAACACTTTTTGCTAAAAAATAAGTTTTGATACACTCCTATGCACATGATCTGTATGTAAAACTGCTTAATACATTCTTGTATGACAACTGAGTTTGTTATGTTAAGTAAAGGGGGTTGCAAGGGCAAAGTGTTATGCACCCCAAGTTTTTAAATTTTAGCTCAATATTTTCACAATTTCACTTAAGCGATTCATCACTTAAAGCAAGATTACCATATACTGTATGTTATCTAATTACTATTGATTAACCCACAATCTTCTTCCTCACAAAAAGTATGAATGATGCCATTGGACATAAGATCCTGTTCATCTACTGGTAGAAAATGAGTCTTTTAAGGGAATGTAACAAAATCTTCACCATCCTGTCAGATTAAGCCATCAAAACATATATGGTCATTTCCAAACCAGAGTCACTAGTGTCTGAAGCAGAGGAGCTAATACTGTTCTAGAAAACTGTGGACTGACTCCTTATAATGATTAAATAAATTACCATCCTGTATTGTAAGTGTGAGGAAATATCATACAGGCTCTTTGAAATAATAATAGTTATAGCTCATTTACACTGTAGTATAGTATTACATTTCATAGCTAAGCTCATCTCTCAACAAGACTTCATTAGTAAAAATTGTCTATGATAAATGCAGATTTAAGACAATATCTAGAATTTATTTCTTTACTTATGAACTAACCATGGTGACTCAAAGAGGAATTAGTTTGTTTACAAGCCTACATAGTGAACTAGGTAACCACTTCATCATTAGTTCATGTATCAATGTTAGTCAAAAAGCTGTACATTACCTGGCATGTTGTCTAGATCGGAATAATTCCTTGTATCCATCTATTCCTTCAATTTCCTCCACAGCCTTGATAAAACTAAATTTCTCCGGCCAACCTACTGCAGTGTAAGACACCTTGCTACTGGCATTTAAGCATTAATGCTCCAATGTCTGTAGCACAGTTCAGCTAGGTGGTTCACCCTAGATGAAAAGTTTGGCTTCATAAATGTGAGGTTCTTCTGCAAAGCTTATAGATCCCCTTTTCTGCAATGCCAGTTATATTTTCCAGGGACTGCTTAATATCAAACCAAAATGATGGCTCTGGTATTCTCTTAACTTTTCACAATTCTATTGGGGTTATTTTTCAATGTTTATTGAAACGCTACCCCACCATAATGGAGGATCCATGATTTTCAAAAGCTTCTACTTCCACAATAACCTTACTTCGTACCTATTATGCATTTTTGAAATACTCCCCTTACTAATTTTTTGTTAAGTTTTCCTTACTTTCTTACTGTATCCATTGCATTGTGTTGTGGAATCATGCACTTTATGTTATTGTCTTGTCTTTTGCCAACATTCTTTCAATTCTGTCTATGTACACTGTAGTCTCTTTAGGGTATCTAAGCTGTTATATTTCAGTAGTATTGCATTTCTACACTTAACAGCCCTTTAGGGTCATACTGTAAAATAATTCTAAAAGTATATTTCGTCAGAGATTTGGGATTCATGGCTAGGCTTAAAAAGCCTCTTGTGGTTGTTAGCCTAATAAATACCTATGAACCTGTGAACAATAGCAAAATAAACATGACAAAAATGTAGAATTTGCTATCCAGAATCTTTACTCTAACTTCCATGTGGCAAGTGAACACATGACATGCATCCATTTACTGCCTATACCCACAAGTAAAGCTATGAATTCATATATAACACAGCCCCTTCTTTTTAATTAAAATAAAATGTTATATTATAGGCAGATATTGAGGTTGTATTAGTTTCCAGACATCTACTATTAGCTATATACTAACATGTTATAGATGATATAGTAATAAAAATGCACTTCCAACAAAATTCATAGGTTCATAGGTAAATCCTTGGTTATCAGTCTGCAGACTATTACAAGCCTAGCCAAAAACTAGAAGTCAGAGTCAAACCCTGTATCTTGTATCTGTGAGGTAAAGGTCTTAACCATTAAGCAAACCCCACCCCTTGTTTACATTATTTAACACACATTGTTCAGTCTTTGCTTTCTCTAGTAAACTAGCAGTCTATATGTTATTTTGAGCTACACCAGTGGATAGACTCCGTGTCTTAAACTTTGTACATCAGACTTCTCTTCCTCTGAGCTATCAAACAACTTCTATAGTAGTAGAGTGTAAATAATATTCTCATCACTGAATTTTTCAGTAACTTCTGATTTCTTTTCAATCTGGAAAGGTGGTTTGTAACTTCATAGGTATACACTACCCAATCAATCATCATACCATGTTCAAGCTTGCCAAAGGCAACTAACATCAAGAGTTATCTTGCACATCAAGGGGGGGGGGTGCACTAGATAGGCTCAGAGAGTGAATATGTGAGAGCTTATCCAGTTGTCAGTGTCAAACCTGAATTTAGCTAGTACACTACTTTGCTTAACATGCAGTCATTGTTTATTCCATTGGTGGGGGATATGATGATAATTGTAGTTTATGGGCCGTATGGGCAGTTTTTCCATCCCTTTCAACTTTCTGGTTTAAAAGGCCACATTTGCACGGATTTGCGCTTGTTCAAGCTACGCACTGTGACGCAGAGCTGAGGCAAACTATTACTGGTGCCAGAAAGTCTGCTCTTCAGTTTTTCCTTAGATCTTGCTAGTTCTTTCTCTCTTGCACTTCAAATAGCCTAATCAGTTTGCACTTCAACAGGTTTTTGTAGCAATTATTGTAGCACAGTAAGTGCCATCAGCAATAGTCGTTCTTTACAGAAATAGCTCCAGTACTTAGTAGTTTTGACCACCCCTCCTGGCATGATTAAAGGGCAGTTCCCTGTGCTTTCTCCTATTAACCTGGTGCACTTGGGCATTCTGAGGCAGTGCAGCAACTGCCTCATGTACATGGATAACCCTCTCCTCTTGCCTCCCAATACTCAGACTTGTGAGAGATGCACTTATATCACCAAATTGGAAGCTACGCACTCTCCAAGCAAGACCAGACTAGCTGGTCAAGTGGAGAAGGTCAACGCCTGCACCACATCACATGGAACACATAGCCCTCTAGAACACCCACTATCACAGCTCTCACATAAAAACACAAACTGCACACCCACCTTCACATAGGCTCTCAATAGAAATTTACCCAAACAGCAGAGACCTCCAAGACAGAAACGCACTCAACCAGCACAACACAGCACAAACCACAGGGCACATAGCTCATCTCCACAGTGTGCCCCTCAACCTAATCCCCTAAGGCTAAACATCTTGCCCAATACACTAATCATAGTTGACTAAATAGTGAGGCACAACAGATGTCCCACTCGCTTGGTTGAATAAGGAGAAAGTAACAGTCATCTGTCTATCAGGTGCCATAATCCGACACATAACACATGCACTCAGGTCACTCCACAACAAGTACAAGTATGACTCTGTCATTGTCCATGTGGGTGTGAATGACCTGAGATGCACCTCCCTGGACTACATGAAAAGAGACATGGTGGAGATCTTGGATTATGTGGCCCAGGCAGGTATGACACTAGCTCTGAGCAGTATTCTACCATCACCCAGAATTATACCATAGTACAAACAAAAATGATTGACTTCAACAGTTGGCTAAGTTTCTGGTGTCATTCTAAGGTTATCCAGTATCTGTCTGCTTGGGATGACATGATTGACAAACCTCGATGCTTTGCCAGAGATAGCCTGCATCTGTCACCCCTGGGTTTCCGGGTACTGGCTAATGCTCTTGCCACACCTATAGTACCTTTTTTAGGCGGTGTTCCTTTTTTGGGTTGTGTTTCAAAGGTACAATTACCACCATAACGACTATAAATAAATACAATCTGAGGGTCATGCTGCTCAATGCTAGAAGTCTAAATCTCAAGATGCACTCGCTCAAAGCACTCCTGAAAATGGAGAACATCGACATTTGTGCTGTAACAGAGACCTGGTTTAAAGTGGCGGAAAACACCCCTGCGCTACCATGCTATAACTCATGCCACACCTTTTGGCCCCGAAACATGGACCGAAGCTCCAAAGGCATTGGTGTCTCCATATTCATAAAGGATATGCACACCTCCAGACCAATAGCCCAGCATAACACATCTGAGATACTTCAGGTATAACTAACATTGGGTAAGATGGCAATCCAGGTCATAGCCTGCTATAGGTCCCCAGCCATGTCCCTAGACTCTCACTCCATGTTCCTAAGCACCCTGGAATCTATTGAGACTTCAACTACCCCTCCGTCAACTGGGAAAACTACTCAAGCACCAATACACTGTCCCAATGCTTCCTGGGATTCATCACTTCCAATGCAATGGACCAGCTCATTCTGACCCCCACTAGAGGAAACAACATCCTTGACCTGGTTATTACTAACATGGGCGACCATTGCTCTACACCAGTAGTCAATCCCTCCCTGGTCAGATCTGACCATAAACTAATCACCATTGAAATCCACATCTCACCCACACCCCCTGCAAATGTGACCACCTTGAAAAACATCTTCAAAGCTGACTTTGGACTCCTAAAAACAGAGGTGGCCAACTTCACGGCACCCCATGCCAATGGAAAATAGCTGCATGACTGCCGAATCATGCACCAATGCACTGTACGGACATGTACACAAATGCATGGAGCTAGCCATAACCAACAGAACCAAGATGCTCTCCTCAAAGAAAAGGAAGCCGATCTGATGGTCCCCTGCCATTAAGAAACTCTTCAACAGAAGGAAGAAACTGTTGGAGAAAAAGGTGAAGTCCCAAGACTGGAAAAACTCTCTTATTAGTGTCAACAAAAAGTTGAGATCCCTCATCAAATCCTCTAAAGCCAGCTATGAAGACAGAATTGTGGAAGACACTAAAAACAATCACAGGGATTGGTCCTGGGTCCTCTCCTGTTCAGCATTTACTTCTCATAAATCCAGCCCAACACAAAGAGACTCTGGCTGACCAAGTTCGCAGATGACTGCAAGCTGGGAGCCATTATTAATTCCCAAAGTGATGCAGACATCCTACAGAAAGGCCTCACTGAGACCAATGACTGGTGTCAAAACCACGGCCTTAAGCTTAATGCCAAAAATTGCATCATCATCCTCTTTGGTAAAAAGTCAGTTTCCACTAATTACCACATTGATGGGAGCCCATTGAACACTGAAGGCATTATAAGCGATCTGGGGACACAGGTTGACAGCAACCTCTCCTTTGACCACCACATTACCACTGTGGTCAGAAAGTCCTTCTATGTGGCAGATCTCATTAACAAGGGTTTTGCATCCAGGAAGAAAGAGGTCATTGTCTCTCTCTACTCTTCCCTTATTAGACCAATCATCAAGTATAATGCCCCATTTGGCATGTACCTCACTAGACACCTGCAACAGGTGGAGATGCCACAGAAGTACCTCACGAAGAGGATCATAAGCATTAAACACATGTCCTATATGGACAGACTCAAAAGACTCCAGCTATTCTGTCTTATATCGCCTACTTAGAGGTGATCTGTGCTTGACATACAAAGCCATGTCTGACCCAGCTCTGTTAGAAGTGCTACATCTAAAGAAATCCCAATCCCTCCACACCACACACTCCAGCGACCTCAATCTCATTACCACAATCAACAGAACATGCTGGAGGGACAGGTTTCCTCACCCAGAGACTGCCCATGCTCTGGAATAAACTTCCCATACATGTTAAGCAGAGCACCTCGCTGACCCTCTTCAGGAGAAGTCTTGATGAGTGGATGGGTAATAGAAAGTTCACAGGGATCAGTCCAGTGGCTCTGCTTGATAGAGGCACTGAGAACTAACGTCGGGCGGCACGATGCCAGGGCACTTCTATTGGCTAAGCTTGTAAAGGCTGCAGGGCAATTAGCCTAGTACACACCTATGAACCTAAGAATCAGTCTTGCTAATGTGTTCTACTAATCTGTTGATAGAGATTAAGGTCCTTTGTAAGTGTGTTTGAGGAACCATTAGTTCTAAAAAGGCATGGTAGGTCTATGAGTGTGGTTCTTTTCATGGCCTGAAAAGCCAGACATTGATAGCCATGAAGGAGTTTCTAAGAAATATAATATAGAGACAGGGTGACCAGACAGTATGGTTGACTAAGGACACTTGAGATCAAAGCCTTTTTTTGGTTTGGAACATCTGAGGTCTCTCCATTTGAGTGATATGTTACAATAGGCACATACCAAAGGTTATATTATATTCAGTGACGGATAAACAATAGATGAGCATGATGGGAGCAAAACTTTTCTGATCCTGAAAGAAATTAAATACCCTTAGTTATGCCAGATGGGAAGATTCATAACTACACTGAAGGCATGATGACCAATAAGGAGTCACTGATAATAGTGCCAAGATTTCTGATAACAGTGTCAGTCATAAGGGTGGTATAATCTATAAAGTATGCTTAGGTATTATTTATTTTACCAAAATGAACTACACACTGCATTTATTTGGCACTAAGTTTTTGAGGATACTGTCCTTGTAGCATTTGTTTGAATATTCTATCCTCTCTTGCAGTACCTTCATGTTTGTGGGTGTTCATATAATAACTCCTAGTTTATAGTTATCAAATAATTTTGATAACCCGAGAAACAGGATATTACTTGTAGATCCGAAAAATAAATGTCAAAGGGAAGAAGACCTAGTACGTACTGAGCTTTGCCAAAACCTAACTGTGACATTTTTATTTTCTAGTGTTTAACTCTAAAGATATTTCTTCTGTCTGAAAATCAGTTTGCTATCTAGTTTGCTACATATGATTTGAAGTTTAGGTTAAAGGTCATTATAGTGCTTAAATACCTAAGCAGTTTCCGAAACCATCATCTCTAGCAATGTTACATCATTAAATAAAGTCCAACATTAAAATCAGTAATATATGCAATACATTGGTCAAAAAATATGCCTGTCCAAAAGGTGAAATAATATTTAAAGGTAAGAAACCAATAAAGCACAAGTTGTAAACAGCAATGTTGTTGTTCTTCTTCTTTCGGCTTTTCTCGGTTAGTGGTCGCTACAGCGGAACTCCGGTCCGCTAATGATTGGCAGTAGACTTTTTTACAGGTGCCAAGGTGCCAGCTCGATGCCCAACCTTCAGCAAAGGCATGCCCATTCTACGCATGTCTTTCGAACGCCACTTGACCGCGGGGAGGACATGCAGACTCCACACAGGAGGCGCTCCAGCCGAGAATCGAACGGGAGAATCTCTTGCTGTGAGTCAACAATGCTACCGCTGCACCACCACGGCTAAAATACAATAAAAAAAGCATTATTTCTGGGCTAAGATATAACAAACAATATTATGTCCAGTAACAAACTGCTAAATAATATTTTATGACTAATAAATACTCTCATAAAACTAGCAGCAGAAAAAGTAAAAGTCCCAGAACACAATATTGTAATAATGATCTTCTTAATAATAACAACCAGATCATTTTGACAGCACAAATACTGCAGTGGCAACTAAGGCAAAAGCCACAAAAAAAGCATTGCAACTTTCTTCAGCAGTCTCAACAACCGCATTAGTCAAATTCAAACATTTTGCTTGATCTCCATGATCTGATTACTCAAGAATGAGAGAGCATGTCTCCCTTCTCCACCAACAATAGCACTTACCTCCACAGTGCTTCACTCGATCCAGAAGATCTGTGCATAAACTGCATGTGAGAAATGGAAGAAATGTTAAGGCAGACACTAAAGGTGGTAATACTGATTCTACCATCTGACATCTGACATCCATAATCTGGCCATAACTTTCCAACAAACTTCCAGCAGTAAGTACCCCAGCTTAGGAGGCAAATATTTCACAAATTTGAATAAAAAAACAGAAACAAGTGCAGCATGCTCCATGGTGTTGGAGCCACCCATTGCCATTGTTGGAAATGGAATTCTGTGAACTGTTTGTCAGTGATGCTTAAATGGTGGATAATGATGAAAGCTTGTCCAGGTCCAGCTATGTTGTGTGCACAACATGAGTATCATCAACTGCTTCAGTTACCCTTTCAAAGAAGTTAACAAGTTTAAGAAAGCAGGATGTAACCTTGGCAAAGCCATATTGCCGTGACTCCAGGGCTAAGAGATTTATCAGTGACTAGACTGACACGGTCATAAATAATATGTTGCTTGGCTTTCCAAATAAGGCTGGTAAGACTGATGGATCTATAATTGCCAGAGTCAATGGTCAGACTTTCATGTAGAAGCATCCCTATGGCTATTCTTCAGGCTTCAGGAATGTAACCTGTTGTAAGATTTGTATTAAAGTGATTTAGTAGAGGTTGTAATAAACCATACTTGGTGGTAATTGTTACGTTTCTTGGTATATTATCAGGGCCAACAGAAGTTATGTTTTTTGTGCTAAATAGGGCTGAAAGGACTTGTTCCAAAGTGAGCCTAAGTGGTGTCAGGGAGTGAGGAATCAGAAGGGCAGTTATTACAGAGGAAATGGTAAAGTTACAAACTAATGTTTTTGCTAGGACATTGGTAGTTCTGTGTGATACAAATGTATGGTCTCATTATGACTTTATTAACAACACTGATGCTCATTGTTTCTTAAATTTCTAACCTAGTTAAAGAAGGATTTATAATTAATTTTGGTATCAGTGGCCATTTACAGTTCATGGTCAGTTTTGTGTTCTCTAATTGTTGCCTTAAGCTCTTTGTTAGCATGTTTGAGTGTCCTTATAAGACAGGGAGTATGTGACCTTCTCCTATAAGAACATTACACTGTCTTCCTTTCATTGTAGAGTTTATTTATGTGAATATCCAGCCGCAATAGTTTGTTTTAAATATCCCTGCTTATGAGGTACAGGTATTACTTCTGTCTCTATATAGTTAACTCCATTTATAGGGTCAGTCTGGTTAGGACATATGGTGGAAATTATTTAGGTCAATAAGTAGCGGCAGGAGGTTTGCTTTTGAGAAGGAATTTAAAACATATGCATTCATCTTAGAAGTATCTCCAGTCTTAAAAGGGAAAATCACTGATTTGTGGTCTACTTTATCAATAAAGGATGATACTTGTGAAGATGTATCAGAGGGGGACAATATTAAAAAGGGCAAGATGCAGGATATTGTTTCCCTTAGTTATGTTTACAGACGATTAAAAGTAAATCATATTTACATAGTCAGGAAACATTGGGCATGCTTTCCATTTGTAGTGTAGGTGAGCCAGTTTATTGCAGGATAATTGAAGGTGACTAGAAATAAATGTTTTTTTTTTCTGTTTCTATAGATATTGGTTATTGTGCTAAGGCAGTTATTGTAGTCATTATTGAATATGGAAGAAGAAGATCTGTAAACGACAATGAAGTGGCAATTGATATTTTTGTGGTGACTTGGATTTGCAAAGTAAGGAAGAATCAGATTTGGTGTGAAGGGACGAAAATGAAAAAGACTGGCAAGTCCCCACAATTGCCATAGGTCTGAATGCATGGTAAATGCCAAACCCTGAAAAAGAGGGGGTCATTTCCCTGCACTGAAACCAAGTCTATACATACATATATATATATATATATATATATATATATATATATATATGGGTTTATGTTAGATGACTGAGTGATTGAGTTTTTAGAAATTCAAACTTAATATGGCGGAGACCATATGTTCGACTTTCTGAAAACTCAAACTATTTGTATTAGTAGGTGGAGGGGGTGCAGGGGAGCTTGCCCTCTGCAATAACTTAGATTTTTGTTGTTTTGCTTCAGTCAAGTTTTCGAAGCATTGAACATACAGCTTTGACCATATGAAGTTCAAGTTTCTGAAAAATTTATCATATGACCTAAACACGTGTGTGTGTGTGTATGTGTGTGTGTGTGTGTGTGTGTGTGTGTGTATATATATATATATATATATATATATATATACATATATACATACATACATACACACACACACACACACACACACACACACACACACACACACACACACACACACACACACACACACACACACACACACACACACACACACACACACACACACACACACACACACACACACGCACATACACACACACACGCACACACTTACATACACACATGCCTATACATACTTCTATGCATGCATTTTAATTGCAGGACATCCTCAGTCTTAGGCATCTTTTTGTTAAAATTGGTATTGACTAGCAACTTCTCAGTCTGTTTCAAACTGAAATTTGATAGGTGGGAATGAACATTAGCTTGTCTTTTCCTAAAAAAATGATAAAGTAACACCAGATGTTTTAGTCAGAATATAAAAGCCCTGATAAGAGAGGTGTGGACCTCCTCTGGTAGGTAGGAAGATCTGTCAGCCACCTCATCTCAAACAAACACATACTGGACCTGAACCCCCCCAGGATAACACCAAATACTGAGTCCGTTATTGAAGCAAATTATCTTGTGCTTTACATTTTGGTATAACTCTAGCTGATATTTAACAATGTCAGTCATATCCTTCTGTATTCCCTTTGGGTGGAGGACTTAAGGTCTTTCATCCCCACATGGGCCACCACCTAACTGTAGTTTTATTTGTCAGTCTGGTGAAATCTAAGAGCTGTTGTTTTATCTCAGACCTTGGTTCTGGGAAGACAGTTGTCATCCTGTTCTCCATTTTCATGAGGGTAGTGTTGGTGTGCCTCAAAATAGAGTCACCAATTACTAAAACATTTCTTAGAGTGGATGTAGCCATTGTAGGCCTCAAGGGCCTGTGGTATAAAACCCCTGTGACTCTGAGGAATATCATTCACAATGTAGCGGAGTAGCATGGTGACTGCATTTTCTTAGATCAAATTCTAGGATGCTTGGGACTTGACTTCTTAACCACCTTGGTATATGTAAGTGTAGTGAAAGTGCTTTGTATTCTGGACGTGGTGCGGACCAAATGTGTTATGTGGTAGGCTCTGAGGCTTGCTTTTAATAAAATGCTCTGAATTCTAAACCTGGTATTCTGATCAATTGTCTTTTTTTTTCACTGTTGACCTGAAGATATTAACCATGAACATTCTAAGGCCTTTGTTTTTTTGCACATCCAAGTACAGCAGCTTCTGACTGATTTTCTGTGTAGTCTGTCAGGGTCTATAGTCTCCCCTTATTCTTTTTTTATATTCAACAAAGGTGTTTCTGTTTTATCATAATATTGCTTCTATCTTTGCTGATCTCTTCTAAACAATGGTGTGCCATTACTGTTATGTTACATAGTTGCTAAAGTAGTGATAGAGGTCAATTTGCTTCTAAGCTGCTATGTGTGTGTAACTCCACAAAATACCTATCTCTGAAGCAGAATGTTTCTGTGTTCCAGCATGAACAACACTTCTAAGATCATAGGAGGTTACTAGGCTAATGACACTAGGGCCCTTGCAAGCCTAGCCAAGTTTTACCCTTATTTCCATGATAAGCATTTATCACCTCTGACCAAGAGGGACATAGGTGGAACCCCTGGGATGAATTTACAGTTACCCATCCAATCATCCAGATTGTGTGTGAATAGGGCCAATGAGGTGATCTGCTTGACATGAAACAGGAGTCTATTCCAGAGGTGTGGTAACCTCTGGGAGACAACTCTGTCCCTGGCTTTAGCTGAGAATCGAACAGGACAACGTCTTACTGTGAGGCAACAACGCTACCGCAGCGCCACCACCACAGCTATATAGATAGATATATAGATATAAAACCTTGATGCCTGTCTCCCGTGATATCTCCGAAGAGTGCATATTGAACATGTATGGCTTGTCTGTTAGTTCACTCACAGTGAGATACTGCTCAAACTTCCAGGTTCAGATTTTTCACTTTTCAAGTAAGTTGTCATGCAGCTTCAAAGATGTTGTTAGTCGTACTGGAGTCACTTCAAAAACTAATACACAGGTTTGATTGATGTGAAAAATGAGAGAAATTGATAGTTCAAATGGTGATGCAAGAAATGCCCAGAGCAAGATTATTTAAGCAAAGTTTAATAGCAATAAGTGCAGTGGTGAGTGGTGACTTGTTTGTCTGGGTTGGTGTTCACTGACTGAAATCCTTACTGCAGTTCTCATTTGCTGACTAAGTACGTGGCATGAATCTCTTTACTGGATACTATTAAAGCCATATCCTTCTATCTATCTATCTATCTATCTATCTATCTATCTATCTATCTATCATCTATCTATCTATCTATCTATCTATCTATCTATCTATCTATCTATCGACCTACCTATATATCCTATCTATCTGTCTGTCTGTCTATCTATCTATCTATCTATCTATCTATCTATCTATCTATCTATCTGTCAAAAGATTTTAATACTCTTAACATATACTGGAAGAATCACGCAGCAAAAAGGTAGGCCAAAAAAGAGCTTATTTTACATGCATGGAGACCTGCCACAAAGTTCTTGGTTGTCAGCGTCTAATTTCTGTACACTTTACATGGGTTTTTATACCCTCTTTTGTACATACACAGCAGCTGGTTACTAGACAAGGAATTTCAGTCAAGGCTATAAATTCACTCACTGGAGCCTTAGATGGTAAAAAGTCAGACACAAGATAAGTTGGTGCCTACATCAAGGTAACATCTATGCACTCCTCCTTGGTCAGAGGTCAGTCCCAAGATAGACCTGTGCCTGGACCAAAGTAACATCTGTGCATTCCTTTCTGGTCAGCAAATTCCTTACAAGAATAACAACTCATTTTAGCTTATTTCTTTGCACGCAATGTAGTTTCACATTTTAACCCTTCCTATACAGGATACAAAGATGTTGAACATAAAGATTCTTACTACATTTCCCCCCTAACAACACTTTGTATCACCAGTAATACATTTTATTCATACAGTTTTTCGCATGATTCATTTTCTGTATGTTCAGAATAATAAGCTTTAGTTGCATTGGCAGACAATACACTTGATATTATCATTCAGATGCAAGGAATGCAACAACAACCCAACAGTAGGAATATAATGGCACCAACACATACAGCAATTAAGACATTCATGAGTACTGTTCCCCAATTTCCAAACCAATTTTGGAAAAAGTCAGTCAATGGATTCTGTCCTGGTTTTGTAAGTTCAGAAACTTGCTGTAGGATCTCCAGATGACTGTTAATGTCATATCAGTTGTCTGTAATGAACGGACAACACTTGCAAGTACCTCCTTTCGCCGCTAGGGTGAAATCGAGCACCATACGATTCTGCAACACTACAGTCCTTATTGCAGTTAACTCATCCGTCACCAATCCTAGCGCAGAAAAAGTTGCATTGCTCAGAGTTTCTAACAGTTTTGACAGTTTTCTGAGCTCCCAAATAGACTTTACTGTCCCATAAGCTGGAAGAATACCAGCCCAAGAAATAATATCATCGCCCAAGTCCATGTGTGATAGTCCTTTGCTGCTACTATGGGCCAAATCGTGGTGATAGATCCAGGATGCATCAACATTACCTACAGGATTAACAGGTTTATTAACGGCATGTACATTTCGTATTTTACCTTGGGGAAGAGAAAATGTATGTCTTATAGCTGGTGCTAAATAGCCCAAAAAACAACTGCCTGACCAATTCCTTGGTAACCATTTGTATGCTTTTTTACCACAGATAAAACAACAATCATTCACTTTGAGGGTGATATTTGCTGGAATAGAATGACTTCCTTTGTCTTGTAGCCCTTTAAACAAAAGATCATACACAGATAACATTTTTTCAAAAAAGCTTGTGACATTAATAAGCCCTGTACTATTAATAAGCACTCTTATGGGCTTGAAACTCATTGCACAGTGCCCATCTATTGTACAGTTATGAATTATGGTTACATTACATTGTCTCCATCCAACCTTAATTTTTCCAGATCTCTGGAAACATACAGTTCCATTCTGACGACCCATGAAGGGTAATGCTATTTTGTTCTTTAAGGCTACCTCTGAAGTTTCAAATAGTAAATTAGTCCATGTATCATTTGCCCCCAAAGGGACTGTACCTAACATCAGACCACCATGTACAGTAGGGATAGCTGTGCATATCCAACAATTTGAAACATTAAAAGACAAAGCATGTGCATATTTAATAGCTTGGTACGTATTAAAGGGTGGATGCCAAGCTGTATTTTCATCTCTCTTCACTTGGCTAGTTTCGTTTGAAAATAAAAATGGCCAAAACAGAAAAGTAACAATCACACTTATTAACAACAAAATTATTTTGGAATGCTTTGGTGGGAAAGGCTGCTCCCTTCCGGTATTTCTCTGCATTGCTACAATAGTCAGATATTTATACAAAACAAGATTAGTACTAATCAGTGTTCCTCAAGTTTTCTGGTTCCACTTTCAGGATCCTGTTGTTCTTCTGATCTGAAAAATAATCATTCGTTAGAGAAGTGTTAGTTTTTGTCAGCATTTTCCTCATGTAATCTGCTATCTCTTTACCCCCCTCACGTTCCGCAGGCAAAAGACCTTGCCACTGCAGGACGTAATAAGGTCTCCCGTATAGTAGTTCAAATGGTGTAACCCCTTTTGAAGTGGGAGTGGTACGCATTGACAGGAGTGCCAGAGGTAAGCAGTTTATCCAAGACTGATGTGTCTCGGCCATGAGTTTACGTAACTTGCCTTTGAGAATGCCAGTATGGCGTTCAACCAACCCTGCTGACTGTGGGTGGTAGGCACAATGGTGTTTTAACCCGATCTGGAAAACGGCAGCCAGTTTTTGAATAACTTGGTTTACAAAATGTGTACCATTATCAGAATAGATGCGTGTAGGTAGCCCGAAATGAGGGATAATGTTATTTGTAAGGGCCTTGGCTACCGACAATGCATCTTGGTGTGCTACCGGAAAAGCTTCTACCCATTTTGTAAAAGCATCAATAATGACTAACACAAATCGCTTCTGTTGAACAGGAGTTAGTTCAATAAAATCCATACAGATTGTGTGAAATGGATACGGAGGCAGCGGGAAAGCTGCTGGAGTGATCCGTACCCCACCACCATGGTATCGTGCACAAAGCAGGCACGATAAACAAAATCGTTTAGCATACGCTATAAAGCCCTTGGTCCAAAAAATTTGCTGGATCATTTGAACCATGGCAGCAGGGCCCAGGTGCGATGGGCCGTGCGTCACTAATGAGGCATACCTAAAAAGGTTCGTTGGCAAAACATACTTGTCATTTGGACCTACAAAAACTCTCTGCTTCTGAATAGCCCCATATTTAACCCATCGCTGTTTTTCCTGAACTGTACTAAGTTCCTGCATTACTTGTAAAGTTTGTAGATCAAATTTATCTGTAGGATGAAGTTCCTTCTGTGTGGTCTCGAGTGCAAAAGTAGAGGTTAAGGCTACACTTTTTGCAGTTTTGTCAGCTAGTGCATTTCCTAGTGATACTGGATCCTTGGCATTTGTGTGTGCTACGCACTTACAGATGGCCAATCCCCGTGGCAGTTGGACAGCTTGTAAGAGGCTAAGGATTAAATCCTTGTGGGTTATTTCCTTTCCTGAGGCCGTAACCATTCCCCTATTTTTCCATTGCTGTGCAAAGACATGGACCGTAGAAAAAGCATACGGACTATCTGTGTAGATAGTAACTGCCTTATACTTGGAAATGGTGCATGCTCTGGTCAAAGCAATCAATTCAGCCGCCAGCGGACAGGTTCCTGGGGAGAGGTTTTGCCTCTAGTACCTTAGTCTCAGTTGTGACTGCATAACCCACTTGTGTAATACCTGCCTCATTCTTACGTGCTGACCCATCTACGAACATGGTCCAATCTGAATTTGCCAAAGGCTGATCCTTAAGGTCTGGTCTTGGTAAGACATTAGAGTGTATTAAGTCTAAACATACGTGAGGGGCACCGTCATCAGCTATAGGTAACAGCGTGGCTGGATTAAGAGTAGTGCATCGCTCAATGGTCATGTGTGGTTGTGATAACAATGTTGTCATGCAGGACAAATGTCTGCTAGGAGAGAGAAAGGTAACTTTATCCTGTAGAAGTGTTACCGCGACAGAGTGCGGTACTCGTAAGGTAAGGTCATGAAACAAAACTAGGGTTGCAGACGCCTGCACGGCCAGTGCAGCTGTGACTACTGCTTGTACACAGTGTGGCAACAATCGTGCCACTGTGTCCAGTTTACTGGAATAAAAAGCTAATGGTCTCAACTTATCCCCATAAGTTTGCAACAGAACCGATGTCATAAAGCCCTGCTTACAATCTACTGTCTGAACAAAAGGTTTTGTATAGTCAGGGAAGCTAAGTGTTGCAGATCCTGCTATCAGTTGCTTTACCCTAGTAAATGCCTGTATTGCCTTATCTGTCCATTGCAGCGCGTCATGTGCTGCCATGGGAAGTGTGAAAATAAGTTCCGAAAGTGAACTTACTTCCTCTGCATAGTTGGGAATCCAACTACGACAAAAATTTGTTATTCCTAAAAATGACATCATTTCTTTTTTGTACTGGGCATTGGTGCCTGTAAAATAGCTTCTTTTCTACAGCTATCTAGTTGTCTACCAGCATTTGAAATGGTATAGCCTAGATACCGTACTTCAGTTCTACAAGATTGTAATTTAGATTTGTTTACCTTATGTCCCTCTTTCGCCAAGAAATGCAATAACCGAATAGTTTCGGACTCACAGACAGCCTCCGTGGGTGCAGCCAGTAAGATGTCGTCCACGTATAATAGTAGATGACAGCCATGCTCTGGTTGAAACTGTGCCAGGTTTGTCGACATTTCTTGCGAAAAGATTATAGGGCTCTCACAATATCCCTGCGGCAGTGTTGTGTATGTGTACCACTTGCTCATAAACGTAAAGGTGAACCAAAACCTACTATCTTCCTGTAGAGGGATAGAAAAAAAATGTGTTACTGATATCAATGACAGAAAAATACTTGTCCGTGGGAAGGATATCATTTAACAACACAGATGGATCTGGGACCACAGGAGCCCTTGGCACTACAGCAGCATTCACAGCCTGCAGATCCTGTACCATTCTCCATGTCCCGTCTGGTTTCCTTATTGGGAACAAGGGTGTATCTCATGTTTCCATCCTGCACATTCCCTTTTACCTTCTTTATTCACATTCTCAAAATCATTCTCATTTTGTATTACTGACTCTTGCCAGTCGACCTCAGCACCTGGGTCCGGTTCGTCCGTGCTGCCATTATATAGTCATGCTGAACTATGATTTGGAGCAGCAGCGGATTTCCCGGGATTCCGGCAATCTCTTGCGAAATGCCCCTTCTTACTGCATTTAAAACATTCCCCCCTCTTTCGTCTGCCTTTGTAATCTTCAAAATGTCCTACATTCCCTCTCCCTCTGCCTCTACCCCGTCCCCTTCCTCTACCTCTGTTGGACGGAGCTTACATTAACATAAGTGTTTTATCCGCGCTCACCGTAAAGGTTTGAGCCTGTTTTCTTTTCTTTTCCTCAAGATATATATATATATTTTTTTTTCCATGTAAGGGGATATTAGTCTGTGGACAGGGTATGTACCTTAGCTTCTTTTTGTTTTTACTCTGATTTGTCTATACTACGGTTACGTAGTTCCAGAGTCTCCTCTGCTTGTTTTTTTGTAAAACTACGGAGGGTATTTTTCCCTGCTTCTCTACCTCCTGTAAGAATACGAAGGACACCTTTTCTTGATTTTCTGCTTCTTTCTTTTTGATACTGGGGTGGACTAACCCTGTCTTTAGTGATGTCAGGATACAAGGGTGGGGCTGTTGGTTTACGACAGACAATAGATGTTTCGTCATCTTCTTTGTGGACAAAAAATGCACCTTTTGCACTCGAGCCACTACTTCCATTATTTGAAAATTGTTCCTTATATCTCTTATTAGCTTCTTCTAACCATTTCTGTGCTTGAGGAAATCCTACCTTTTTTTGTTTCTTAACCTTACCTCCTGTGTCCCTGCGCAGGTCTCTCACTAGATTTTGACATTCCGATCTATTTAAGGTACCACTAAACCCATAATTTTTCTTCCATTTTTTTATATATTTTAAGTTTTTTGGATGTAATTTAAACATATATTCCTCATCCTCAGTCCTTTTATTTAAGCAGCCCTTATTAACACAACAACTGCTTCCTATTCCCATTTTTCTTATTTAAAAGAAAAACTGTTTCCCATTTTTCTTATTTAAAAGAAAAACTGTTTCCTTTTCCTGAGATCTCTACCGGTCTTTTGTAAAATTTAAACAAAAGAAATTCCTTTATGACTAGTCCCTTTGTTCTTTAAAAAAAGAGAACAATACAAAAAGAGGGAAAAAAACATTACGCTTACCTTTCTGCGGTTCTCCCGCCCCGTTCGTCACCGTCCCACGGATCGAATCTAAGAGTGACTGGCCTCTACTTACGACTTCTTTGTCGGAGGTCTTTCCGTTCAAGGGAGCCTGAGATTCGTTCTCCCCTTCCTGTACAGGTTTTTCAGTCCCTCTTATGCGATTCGTACCGTGAAGAGGTGGCCCCACGGTCTTGGGCGCCAGAAATGTCAAAAGATTTTAATACTCTTAACATATACTGGAAGAATCACGCAGCAAAAAGGTAGGCCAAAAAAGAGTTTATTTTACATGCATGGAGACCTGCCACAAAGTTCTTGGTTGTCAGCGTCTAATTTCTGTACACTTTACATGGGTTTTTATACCCTCTTTTGTACATACACAGCAGCTGGTTACTAGACAAGGAATTTCAGTCAAGGCTATAAATTCACTCACTGGAGCCTTAGATGGTAAAAAGTCAGACACAAGATAAGTTGGCGCCTACATCAAGGTAATATTTATGCACTCCTCCTTGGTCAGAGGTCAGTCCCAAGATAGACCTGTGCCTGGACCAAAGTAACATCTGTGCATTCCTTTCTGGTCAACAAATTCCTTACAAGAATAACAACTCATTTTAGCTTATTTCTTTGCACGCAATGTAGTTTCACATTTTAACCCTTCCTATACAGGATACAAAGATGTTGAACATAAAGATTCTTACTACACTATCTATCTATCTGTCTGTCTGTCTGTCATATATTTTTCTGATATTTGTTTGCAGTCCTTTCATTCAAAAGACCTGGAAATTTTACATAAATTAGTTTTTGAAGAATTAATGATGGATAGTCTTTGTTTTTTAGTGCTTGCTAGGGTGACTTCATGGCTAAGGTAATGATACACATGTGAATCATATTTCGTAATGTTTACTTGTGTATTGCATGTATGAGCATGTCGTCTACATTAGATAAAAATATTGGTCAGTGGGAAGACTGAAAGATTTAACCAAACTAAGAAAGTATTCTGTTAGTCAGCAGTCATATCATCTTCTGACTACAAGAAATTTGTGCAAATAATCACATTTTATCACATGCCTTTTCAGTACATCAAGCAAATGAATACATTTAAGAACTAAGCTCATGAAATTAACTATACATTTGTTACTTTTGCCACTATAATAAGCCAACTGATGACCTTGTAGTTTTCAAATTTCACAAAATGCATACATCTGAAAATGCATATGTAATTGACCTCTCTCTGCCCCTCTGTTTATGGGAAATTATTAAAGCAATAACCGACGACGTGGTGTGGTATATTGAAGATTTACCCACAGTTAGTGTGGTTTAATCACGAGGGTGAAGCATGATTGATTAAATAAAGCCAACTGTGGGTAAATTTCAATATACCACAACCACGGAGTCGGTTATTGCTATTATACAATGACATTATTTAAGAAAAAAATACTTACTTTTCTTAAATAATGTCTTTGTATAACGGCGCATTACTGTTCTTCCGCTGGTTGTGGTACACTGCTTTCTTGTTTTGATGTACTGAGTATTCGTATGGGACTTGCAGCCCACGCATACCCAGTACATCAATGCTTTGAAATGGAAGCAAAGGAGAAAAGAAAGTCTCTGTTGCTCCTTTTTTTCTTTTTCTTTTTTTTTTTTTTTATTTGTTTAAAAAAAATATTTTGGGGACTTTATACCAATGGAAAAAAGTTCAGGCGACCGGACCTTTTTTCCGTTGGTATATTGTGGGATTTACAATGGGCATGCTGGCCAATCAGCATGCACATTTTGGAATATTAATGGGGGGGTCATTATATAATAAAGAATATTTCTTGGTTTAAGTAATAACCCGCTTACTTTTTTGTGGCAGATATGGAGAAGAGAACTGGATTTTTGCATATTTCTGTATGAGAGGGAAGCTACAGGAAAGATGAGCTCCATTAATTCAGTGGAGTTCTCAAAAGTCATTCTTGGTAACAGTCCAGAAATAGTTACAGAATCTAAACACAGTGACATGGAGAAAAGGAATTATTTTTCTGTAAACTCAAACATATGTCAGTGGCACCATCCAAGTAACAGAAAATTTGCATTGAAAGGAAAGTACTGGCACATGTAGTTGTTGACATGTACTATATATCAGGCTTTTTTCTGGTTGTTATGTACATTTTTTTCAGATATATTAACATTTACACGTTAGTTTTGTCTAATAGAGTTTTGTCTAATAGTACTTCTGTTAATTTGCTCCCTGTACCTGCCATCTTTTCTGTGGGGCATTTCCCCATATCCTCAAGATTCTGTTTCAAATGTCAAACATGTTGCTTGTTCAAAAGGACTTTTCTCTATTGTTTTTACTTTCCAGTATCAGTGGTTAGAGTAGCGGTTCACTCAGCTTTGATGCTGAAAGATCAGAAGTCTGTGTGTTCTATTCCTACATCTGGTACTTGGATTCATTTTCCCGTGCTGAAGTAACAGTGCAGTAGGGGGGTCTTGAAGCTGTCTGCAGAAGTAATGATCACTTGAGCGGGGTCTGAACAGACAGCTCTAGAATGACTAAGCTGATGTGTAGAATGGTTAGCCTTGTGGGGAACCCAGCAGCATGCTGGTAAATTCTGATTTATAAAGAAAATAAAAGGTGCCTCATTAAAATTTGCACAGCATACTGACTGTTGACCAGACATTGCACCTGCCTGATATTGAAGGCATGAACAGATATTGGAACATGTAGGTCAGGGGAAGAAGCTTTGCCATCAGTCTGACATACTAACCAGGCTGCTTATGGGGAAATGTGTTTTGAAGGAAGCCAGTCATCGTCCTGCTGTACAGCAGCTGCATGTTGTATCTTTCGGCTTTTTCCCGGTTAGGGGTCGCCACAGTGAAACTCCGGTCCGCATATAGAGAACAATTTCAGATATGCATGTGAGGAAAATGCTGACTTCTGGTAGGCTGAGTGGATTGGAGGAGAAGTGAGCATCATCAGAGCAAGTTTAGAGACGAAGGGAGTTTTGGTTTCTGCAAAGCTGTGTCGGGAAATGCAATGAAATATTTGACTACTGTGGACATTATTTATACTATTAACTGGGGAGGCATCTGATCACCATAGGCATAATATGTGGGTTGGAGGAAATCTGGTCAGTACATGGTATACTTGTGTTTGAAGGGTTCCAGCTGCTGCCAAGAGAGAGGAGGATGGTTAAGCCTATGAATAACAGGGTGGAAGGGGGATTAAGGGGACCTGGTCTCAACTAGTGAAGCTGGGCACTGGAGAAGGCTCTGATGACAAACTGAGGAAGAGGTACAAAACTGAGGAAGTGGCAAACTGTTCCAGCTGGAATGTTTGTACTTTGAATCTTTGGTGTACAGTTCCATTGGTGAACCAGAGAGTCAATAGACTTTATGACTGAACAGCTTATGGGTGCTCAGCAAACCTTTACTGTAGTAGTTGCAGTGGTCAGTAGGGGCCATGACAAGTTGTCTTACTAAAATGACATTCCTCAGCATGACGTTTTAGTCACCGACATGCTTGGAACAATTGACTTGCCCTGCCTGGATGATCGGCATGAGTCTTAGCCATAACTGCTGCTAGGACAGCAAGGGAAGTTTATGAATGCAGTGATAACTTTCAGCCTTCAAACTTTACTCCTGAAATTTTACACCAGCATTGTACTTCTGCTGATAATCTTTTAAGTAGTAACATGCATTTTCTTCTCGCCCCACCCATTCATTATGTTTTAATATTACCAGTCTTACTTAGACCTGGTATGATTTTTTTATATTTCTTTTTTCTTATACTCTGTTAATGAATTAAATCTGCAGTCTATCAAGACCGTGCACATCCTTGATTGATTATTTTAAATATATATGTATGTATATCTATCTATCTAGCTATATATATATATATATATATATATATATATATATATATATGATATAATGGTTTACTATCATATATTCGACAGTCAAAATAAATTCCTACCTTAAATATTGGCTAAGAAGTCTGAATTGGAATGTCGAGAAGGTCAGAATGTTGCAAACACACTTCCTGTTGCAAATTCGACCTTTCTTGACATCCAAAGACTGCAGTCCGACACTGACCATCACATGATGTGACAGTTTTTTGCAAGCCCCCCCACACCTCCTGCAAATTATATAATTCCAACTCCAAGATCGCTCTACAGTGGGGGAAAGGGTAAATTTCCCGATCCCCACTGTACCATGATCTCTAGTTATAAGATCGACCTAATATGTGCAAATGCACTGTGCATTCTCTGAACTGGGACTCACACTTATGAAGGTTCGGCAACAAGGGATTCAGTCAACCATAGTTCGACATCCAGTGGTCGCCGAACCTTCACTCGAAATTGTGATTGCAAACCTGATATATATGGGTCTACTTCACTTCACAGAAATCCCATTTCACTGACATTCATTTCACTGAGGCCAAATCACCTAAAGTTCACAACACTGACAACACATTTCACTGAATCGTAAGCTATAAACTTGATGTGGCAGTATGTAGAGTACTGTGAGGCAAGTAAAAGGTCCATGCCCTTTTCCCCACTGTAGTGCGACCTGAAGTTAGTATATATAGTTCGGGTGGGGTAGGGGGGCACAGCCCCCCATGTTGGGGGTGTGGGGGCATAGTCCCACACTTAGTTTGGTTTTTGTTAAGAGTTTGTATAAGTAGTTTTTAAGTTGTGGGAAGAGGTAGACATTAGTTTTGTTAGTTTGCTTGTGTATGCTTTCCCATTTAGTCCTGTCAAATTTAACATTTTAAGCTGTCAGTGAAATGAGATTCAGTGAAATGAGTTGTCAGTGTTGTGAACTTTAGGTGATTTGGTCTCAGTGAAATGAATGTCGGTGAAATGGGATTTCAGTGAAGTAGACCTATATATATATATATATATATATATATATATATATATATATATATATATATATATATATATATATATATATATTTATTTATATATCCATTGTCTGGAATAATGAATGTTGTGTGTGTCTGAGCTTTTGCTGGAATCAAATTTGACCTGTTTTAGTTGATCTGACTATTTTCTTCGGTCCCTTCAGGCACCCCTAGTTTCTATATCCCTGGTTTTGTCTGACAATAAGCTTGTTTCACTTTCAAAATCTCTAAAACCCCATGCAGTCAGTAATTCTGAATACAAGGATTTCAGATGGCTAAACATTCTCAAACTCTATGATAAACTATCCAGATTCACTTGTAACATCACCAGACTTAGCACTGACAGCTGCTATTTATGAAAAGGAGTTCTAGTCCCACATATATAACTGTCTAGACCTGGTTATCCCTACTAGAGCTAAATATAATTGGAAGTTTAAGAACAAACCATCCTGGTGATCCACTAGTTTAAATAAACACTATATTTAAAGGGGAAAAACTTCATAAGTCATACAACAGATATAAAACCACTCATACTAGAGATTGCTTCAAGAGTATCAGTAAGGAACAAAAAGATATTATCAGGAGTGTAAGGTAAATCATGAACTTAAATTGCCATTTGAAGGCAATGATGATGATAACTATAAGTCCTTCTGTAATTACAGTGGAAACCAAAAAATAACATCCACCAGTGTTCTGAACTTAACTAAAAGGCACCACCCACTCGGACCTAGTAGACAAAATAAATGTACTACTAGACCAGTTTAGTGCCAGCTTTACCCTAAAACAGTTTTCTTAATTTTGCAGATTCCCAAATTCCTTATACCTCTTAATATCACAAAGGAACACACGCTGAAGATATTCTCTAAAATGAAAACTACTGCCTCCATGTGTCTTGATAATTTACCTGGGTGCTCAGCAGTGCCAAATATACCCTCTTGGTGCCTCTTTTTCATTTGTTTTACCTGAGCTTAGTTACAGGATTTGTTCATAAAGTATGGCGGTGATGGCCCTACCCAAGGGTGACACTACACTACCACTGACCTGGGAAACTATAAACTCATTAGCCTGAGTAGTCTAATATGCAAAGCCACAGAATGCATCATATCTGGTTTCAAACACTATAATATCAAAAACCTAAAGGGATGCCCTGCATACTCAATTTAATTAACTTCTTTGAGAAGGTTACACGGGCTGTAGAACGTAGTTACTCAATTCAAACATTCTTTTTCTCCCCAGTTCCTACAGCCACTTTAAAAAAGCTACTACAGAAACTAAAACCTACTACACTTGCTGTAGATAACTTACCCAGTGAATATCTCAGAACTGCAGATGAATCTATAGCCTTCCCAGTATCAATCCTTATAAATAGATCCATTCTCGAAAACAAGGTCCCTGAACTGTGGAAAATTTCCCATGTAATCCCACTTCATAAAGGGGGACTTTCCACAGAACTGACAAACTATCAACCAATTGCTATTATTTCACCTCTTTCTAAGCTACTCGAAAGGTATATTCATCTCCAGGTCATGCAGTTCTTACTAACAAATAACCTTCTTGCAAACACTCAGCATGGGTTTCGCCCATCACATAGTACCACTACAGCTCTCTTATCCTTCACTAATACCGCAAACCATCACAGGAATAACAACAACTTTGTATCTGCCATCTTTCTAGACCTAGCAAAAGCTTTTGCTATGGTCTCCCATTCCAAACTAATAGATGTACTAACTGAACTATCCTTCTCACCATCTGCCACAGCATGGCTTCATAACTATTTATCTGGCCATCAACAATCAATGTTCTGTGATAGGGTGACCTATCTCTAGCCTTCCTTTATCCATTGGTGTCCCCCAAGGATCTATCTTGGACCCCCTCCTTTTCTCCCTCTTTACTAATAATCTGCACACAGCTACTCCACATGGTTCTATAATACAGTATGCAGATGATTCAACACTTATCTGTGCTGCCACTTCTCTATCAACTCTTCATTCTCAAACACAGGAATATTTCACTTCTGTTGAAACATGGTTAGCCAATGCCCATCTAATTGTGAACACAAAACTAAATTATTACTCTTCCAACCTAACAAGACATCTATCTTATGCCCAGAATTTAACATAATAGCCAAAGACAATACCGTGATCTCCCCAACAACACATACAAAGCTTCTTGGAGTGGAAATAGACAATACCCTAAAATTTGACTTACATGTCTCCCAAACCATAAAAAAGTCCGTAAGAAACTTGGAAGTCTATATAGGCACAAAAGGTTCCTGACCACAATGGCCAAAATTACATTAGCACAAACCCATCTGCTCTCCACTCTATTATATGCTTCTCCAATTTTAACTAATCTAAGGAAAAATGACTTATCTAAGCTAGAAACATGTTATAATAAAATTTCTAAGTTTGCATCTGACTACCCATATAGAATACATCATTGTATAGCTTTAAGGATACTAGACTGGCTTGAGCTTCCTAATATTATTCTTTACAACCAACTCTGTCTAACTCACAAAATTGCAACACAACCAACTAGAACCCCTGCACTACAAAATCTCATCCTTTCTTACAGTTCCAGCAGACCACTTCGCTCTAACAATAAGAACTTACTTACTGTCTCTAAGGCCAACAACACTGAAGGAGAATCTTTATTTTCCAACTATATATCTCATATATGGAACTCCCTTCCCAACTCCATTTTCTCAGTCTCATCCACTAACCACTTTAAGCTATCACTCAAAACTTATCTAAAAAGTGCATGGCTATGTTCGTGTACTAACCCCGCATGAGTGCTCTGATACATCACAGTATACACAAAACATAACCAACTTCTCCACGGTGTTTAATCCTTTGTTCCTACCGACCTGTCTTAACCTTATATCTTGACATACGTCATACCTACAAATAGTTCTAGCTATGTTCAAAGCCCAGGTTTTGTTGTCCAGATGTAACAAATTTGTATGTTCTTATGCATACTACATTTTGTTTACTTTATTGATTATTGTAATGTGTGCATGAAAATTTACTGTTACTCATGGAGCTTTTCTCCCCGGGCCTCCGCTGAAAAAGGACCTATGTCCAGTTGGACTTTCCCGTTAAACAAATGTTAAATAAATAAAAATAAATAAACAGTTTATTTGTAGCTAGCTCCAGCATTTGAATCTATACTCCATGCTGACATTGTAGAGCCATACCTGGTGGGGTAGCTAGCTAACTGGCTGAAAGACAGATTCCATATACTGAAGGTGCAGGAACTTCCTCTGAAAGTATGATGGGAACTAGTCTTGGTATCAGGACATCTACTTTTTGGCATCAACTTCTCTGATCTCCAGACCAGAAATCAGGACCTTTAGTTACCTAAGTTTGCAGATGACAGCAAACTGGGCATCATTGTTAAGTCTCCAGCTGATATTAATTAATTGAAGCAGGAAGTAACCCCCTCCCCCATAAAAGTGATATACAGGAATATGGCTAAAATGAAATGCAAAAAAAGTGTAGTTTACTACATTAGCTAAACATCTCTATTTCTCTCAATGGACAAACAGCCGGTGCCTCACTTCAAATTAATAATGTAGTGAAGGATCTTGGAACCTGGGTTGATATTCCCTCTCCTTTGACCACCATGCAGCAGCAGCAGTAGACAAAAGATCTTTCTCTTAAGACACAACTAATACTTAAAGGTATATTATCTGGTTCAAAAAGAAGTTATCATCCTTCTTTATGCAGCCCTGATTAAACCAGTTAATGAGCACAATGCTCCCATTGGGATATACCAACTAGACATATTAAGTAACTGAAAAGGCACCAGAAGTCAAGAAGATTATTGGCCAACAGTCCTTGACCTACCAGGAAAGGCCTGAAGCACTGTCACTTTCCTTGGTTTCTTATAGGCTCATGTGGGGTGATGTACGTCTTGTGTTCTGTCCTGTTAGGGACCCTGTTATCCTTGGTCTTTTGTATTGTCACAAGTTGAATAGCTGTACTAGTACTAGAACTGATGATTTAAATCACCAACACATAAATAAAATGCACCAGCGAGACAGGTTTATTACCCAACACCTATCCCACCTCTGGAATAAACTTCCCTTGTAAATTAAGCAAAGTGACAGCCTGGCTCCATGAAGCAGGGGACAGATTCCTGATTGTATCCCAGCAACTAGGGTTTGTTTAGTGGCCAGGAGGAGGCAGGTAGGGTGAGGAGTGAAAGGGCATGGTCTTCTCTCTTGTCTGAAGGGAAGGAGGATTTTTGTGGATTCAGGGGCATATTGCACTGTACTACCTTCCTGGTGGAGACTGGGAAGCTCAACACTAATGCCTTGGAAGTAGGGTGGGGCAGTTATGCTTCTAGGGGAATGCTGCTTGTTGAAGTGAAGAGATGTTTTCTACTATCATCTCATTGCACACTTCTCCACTATGCCTCAACAGGTTCATGAGATAAGGAGATAGGAAGCAAAAAGAGAAGAAAACCTTGAATGACTCCTGATAGATATCTGAATTTTATATCTATATCTATATATATCTATATCTGCAGCAGTTAGCATTGCCGCCTCACAGCAAGAGGTTCTCCGGTTCAATTCTTGGCTGGGGTGCCTTCTGTGCGGAGTCTGCATGTCCTCCCTGTGGTCGCGTGGGTTTCCTCCGGGTGCTCCAGTTTCCTCCCACATCCCAAAGACATGCTGTAGGTGGATTGGACACTCCAAATTGGCCCTAGGTGTGAGTGTGTGCATTCATGTGCCTTCTGAGGAAGCTTGGGCAGTAGGCTGGCAACTCAGCACTGTAAAACTCCACTGCCAATCATGAGCGGACAGGTGATCAGCTGTGGCAACCCCTAACCGGTAAAAAGCTAGGGAATTTACTCAAATAGCATGCATTTTCCTTCATCATTCTTTCATTCTACTGCATAAAGCATATGTACTACAAGTCTTTGCCTTTACAGAATGTGCAAAGGCTGCATTTATAAATTAACTCATGCTTTCCTGAATTAAACTTGTCTCAACTATGTATACGTTTGATAAAAGTCTTCAGACTTTAAATGACAGAACTTAATTAGTTCATTAAATTTTAGTAACTCACAGTTCTTTTTAGTCTCATTCATACTGAGTGTCCAGGCCTTCCTTGCCTGGTGCCTTTGACCTTGTTTCAGGCCTCCTGCTCTTTTTGGCTTTAGACAGGCCATTGCATGCATGTCAGGCTCCTACCTTTATACCTCCTGTGGATTAGGCCTTAGACCACATTGTTCCATAATCCTTCTGCTGTGAGAAGTAAACCTCTCTGTAGTTTCCAACTTCCAGTCTATATTTACAGGAGAAATTGAGTTACTTTGGCTCTACCTACAGGACATCTGTTTAAATGACCGGTCTTCCAACTCTACGAAATAACTCCCCTGGCTCATGCCTGGGGGGTATGGGCTACACTATTGACCTACTAATTTATAGCATGGTCAGGAAATTATTTAATGATTTTAACCCAGACAAGGTCAGGTTGCTGTCTTCCAGAGGCACCATGGGGTATGGGTAATTTAACTTCATGGATCTTCCTTCCATCTAGCCAAAATCCATTCAACACTGCCTGGATTTTAACATGTTACAAAGCCAGGTTTCCTATGCTGTGGAATGTCTTTACACTGGGCCACAAAAATTCTTGCAAGATGATCATATTTGCCAAAGACTGTTTCCAAGATGTTTGTTTGTGTTACTGGCTAAGCCACTAATGTTCACCTTCCCTCTGTTATAGTCTTTGACAAAAGCCTTTTTAGTTTGCCATCAGAGGAAATTCATAAAAGTAGTTGCTATCATCTGTTTGTTTTGCACCATTTGTCCTCTTTCATAGACCAAAGTGAAAGAGTTTCATGATGGCTTGTCTGAGTCTCTTGCTTGATTTTATTGTCTGCAGTTTCTTACCCTGCACACTGTAACACAACTCCTTCAATTCCTGTCTGCCTTTAGCACCTCATTTTGTCTCTCCGTTTGTTTTACTGTAGTTGTCAATTCATTTTACCTTCGCCTTTGTTTTGCTTCATTTTTTATTTCAGATTTCATTGCTGTGTTTTCTTTCCTATTACTGTATTAACTGAACCCAGCCTCCCACAGGGTTCTTGTTAGACTTGGCCTTCAGCTCATTTTAAAAGACCTGCACTTTGAAACGGATACATTCGTTAGAATAATCTTTATAGTGTAACTTTCTTCCATTTGTATTACCAGCTATTTGCTATTATTTTGATCTGTGGTAATTATTTTACAGTTTTGAACTTTGTAACAAGGTTGTCCACTGAACGTTTGTTGTCACTTTGTTTCTCATGGGTTTCTACTTGACTTTTATACTGAGATACATACCCACATACATCTCATTTGCTTTTGCTGTGTAACCCCTTTCCAAACTAAATATTTTTTTAGCTTGCATCAACTCATGAGATGTTCACACTAGTCATACTATTCTGTTGTGGACCTTTTTTCCACTCCAGGAACCTCTAACACAGAATATCTTCCTTTTTTGTTCTCTGTGGCAAACTGAACATAAATCAGTTATTATCTTTGCTACTTTTAACTCATTCCTCTTTTGACTTTCCATGAAGATGCCTTCTTGGGTAGTTAACAACAAATATGCAGCAGAAAGTTGTGCATGAATTCCTTTTTAATTGATGTGCTCTGTAATTATTCCCTTCTTATCAAGTGTTAAATACAGGTCCGCTGCTTGAAGCTGTAGCAGACTTCTTCTACAGGTAATTTTCAAATGTGATGGAGTGTAAATTTCATTGGCACTCATTTAGTGACTGGTCATAGACTGAATTGATGAACTCTGCAAAGCACTGACAAGAACAAAATTCCAGGTATATATTCATCAGTTCCCTGCAGTCAAAAATGAACTAAGCCAAATGACTTAGTAGAATGGCGGACCAAGGCTAAACACCTTTCTATCTTTCAGGTGTCAACAACTCCGTACAGCTGAGTAAGCCAAATAAGATTTTTGAGGCACAGATGAAAAGAGATGCCTCCTCTTCCAAGACCAAAATCTGGAAACATCCTCAAAGAGCATACCCATATGCCCTGAATACTGCAGTGCTGCAAAAAGCTAAAGAAACAAACAGTTCAACCTTGATGACAAAATACAGTCATGCAAGAGATAGGTCTGAATCCATTTCATTTACTAACATCAGAAATCTAAAAGGGAATACCTAGCCATGTGCTGAACTGGTTGTGGATGGCACCATCCATACTCAACTGGAGGTAATAGCCAACCTGCAAGCTCACAGATTTCGAGCAAACTTCACCACCCTGTCCCCTCCAGTCATCTCCCAAAGTATACTTGCCACCATTCCTCAGCCTATTATCTCATGAGAGCAAGTCATCTTGGTGCTTTCCAAGGCCAAAAACATTCCATCAATGGGACCAGACAACATCCCAGGTTGCCTTTTTAACAACTTAAAACATGACCTAGCAGACCCATTTGGATCCCTGTTTAACCTCAGCCTGTGAAATGGCTATGTTCTGGAAGACTGGAGGACAGCAACAGCAATCCCTCTGCACACTACATACATTTTGTGTGTGTGCGTGCGTGCACACACACACACACACACACACACACACACACACACACACACACGCACACATGCACACACACACACACACACACACACACACACACACACACACACACACACACACACACACACACACACACACAATGATAGAATGATTGCCTCTCTGGTTCCGCTGGTTTCTTTGCATTCCACCTGGTTTACACCCCTTGTGCTATCTCCCACCCCCAATACTAAGTCTATATTAGAATCCTGCTGAGCATGGAGCCATCTTTAAATTACTAGTCTCCCACCAGGACACAAGTGCTCTTCAGCAATTGAATTCTGCTTGCTGGTAAGCCATTTGACCTCAGGAATTTGTTTAAAGTGTTCAGATTTGCAAAGTAACACTTACTTTTTGCTGCCCATTACTCTTGTATTGGTGGGCTCTACAACACTTAGACACTTTCGCTCCATTGCGCAAAATCAAGGTTAGAACCTCTACAAACCCCTGGCTCAGTAAAGAAACCAAACAAATCCTCAAGTCCAGAGACAATGCCTGGCTTTACTATCAAAAAAACAAAGAATCACAAAGTCTAACTAAGTACCAAGAACTGTGCAACCATGCAAAAAAATGCATTAGGCTGGACAAAAAATCCTACTATACAACATTACAAACTAAATACCAACACAACCCCCCAAAATTTTGGAAAAATGTAAACCAGCTACTAAAATCTACCCAAAAGGCTACCCCCAAACCAACCACACCTGACACTAAATTTCCCATCAAAACACAATTCAGCTCCCACTTTGTGAACTCAGTTCTATCCTTAGTATCACAGGACAGTTCCAACCTCACTATCCCCCCCAACACAAATAACAGTAATACAAGCTTTACACTCAAAACAGTTTCCACCATGTCAATCAAAAGCATGCTCTCCAAACTAAAAACCTCATCAACAGCAGCCAACCTACTCCCCAGTTATTTCTTGAAACTCACAGCCGATGCTATTGCTATCCCAATCTCCACTCTCAAAAACAGATCAATATTTGAAAACTATGTGCCCAAACTCTGGAAAATATCCTATGTTACACCCATACATAAAGGTGGGACCTACACTGAACTTAATAACTACAGACCCATTGCTCTCCCCATGGCCAAAATCCTAGAAAAATGTATCCATACCCAGGTGCTAAAATATCTCCTAGACAGCAACATCCTGTCACCTACTCAACATGGTTTCAGACCTGTCCATAGTACCACTACAGCACCCCCCTGCTTCACATACACAGTGAACCATCTCAAAAATGAAGGCCTGTAGGTGTCAACTCTTTTTTTGGATATGTCCAAAGCATTTGACACAGTCTCGCACCAAATTCTGCTAAACAAACTAAACCAATATCACCTATCAAATTCCACTCTTACCTGGTTTCAAAGCTACTTAACTGACAGGTACTAAGCTGAGAAATGGGAAAATTCTCTCTCTCCTCAGCTGCCCATAACTATAGGAGTCCCACAGGGTTCTATCTTAGGACAACTACTATTCACAATCTTCTCAAATGACTTCCATACCTCCACACAGTATGCATCTATCATTCAGTATACAGATGATGCTATCTTAATCTGTGCTGCACAAAACATTCTCACCCTTCTGCAAACAACTCAACTAGCATTCTCTGATGTTGAAAACTACCTTACCAAAGCCCATCTTATCCTCAATCTGAAGAAAACTCAGCTTATGATTATAACCAGTTCTAACAAAAACACTGATAACAGTCAATTCACTATCTACTCCACAAATGCTACTCCAATTGCTCCAGTGGCACAGGCTAAGCTATTGGGAATAACCATAGATTCCCACCTAAAATTTGATAGTCATCTCAACTTAACTATTAAAAAAGTACATGCCAAACTGGGATCACTCTACCATATCAAACCATTTCTTACCAACAACACAAGATCAGCCATTGCTTGCTCCCAACTTCTATCCACCCTACATTATGCATCTCCCATTCTGACTAATCTTTACAAAACTGAACTAAGCAAAATGAAAGCCCGCTATAACAGAAATGCCCGCTTTGCTGCAAATTGCTCATATATAACTCATCACTGTACTGCTTTGAGATAGCTCCACTGGCTTAAACTGCCCAACCTCCTAACCTACAATCAGCTCTGCCTCTGTCATTCTATCTATTACCTCCCCAATAAGTGTCCTGCCCTCAAAAACCTAGTACAAGGGGGGCGTGGCCAAGGATGAACACAGGATAGCAGCAGATTTCTTCAGCTCCACCAATTTCATTACATTGACAGGAATTAATTACTTAAAAAAATTAATTCTTGAAGTAATTTTCTTTCTAAATATGTTTGTTTTATATAGTTCTTGAACTATATCTAAAAAAGAAAGGAAATCTTAATAATATTCCTGTCAGAAATTACTTTGGAAATTTTCCTGTCAGTTTATCAGTCTGAAATGAGTTCCAGTAAGACAAATTCTCAAGACTCCAGCATCAAGAAAGAACTTCAGTCTCTGATAATTATAGTCCAGCAACTTACTGCTAAGATGGATAAAATGGATACTAAAATAGACACTTTCATAGAAAAACTACAAAACAAATAGACTTGTTACATATGGACCTGCAACAACAGAAGATCCAGATGACAGGCATAGAAGAAGCTGTGAATGACATGGAAAATAAAATACAAGAACAGGAAATCAACATTGAGTTTCTGCTGAAACAAAATACACATTTACAAACAAAGCTGGATGACCTGGAAAATAGATCTAGGCGCAATAACATTAGGATTTTTGGACTGCCAGAAAATATTGAAGGTAACAATATTACTTCTTTTTAACAACATGGCTCTCTAAAACTTTAGATTTACCAGAAGCATTCTCTTTGGTATCGAAGAGCACACAGATCTATAGCTAATACTAACTCTAACAAAAACTATCCTAGATCAGTTATAGTTAGATTTCTATCATCTTTGATAAAGAGATGGTTCTTAAATCTGCTTGGGCTAAAGCTCCTGTTAAGTTTAATGAGACAACTGTGCTTTGACAATGACTATTCTTCCATGGTAATTGCTAAAAGAAAAGTTTTTCTGCCACTAATAAGGGAGCTTAAAAAGCACAGTTTAAAACATACCTTCTGTTTCCTGCAAAGCTTAAAATCTTCCTTCCTGATGGTCCTAAGGTCTTCGATGATTTAGACTCTGCTTTACTATTTGTCAAAGAAAAAAGGATTTTGGATAAAATAGAAGAAATGGAATGGGCTAGTTCTTCATTAAAGAGATTGGCAACTGAAGCTTCCTGGAAGACTTCAGAGAAGAAGAAGAGACTAAAAAACAAATGATTTGTTATATGTTTTTTTTCTCTCTCATCATTTTACATTATTAATCTTTTTGAATATAGTTCCTGCATTTCCAGAAAGCCACAAATATTTTGGAAAAGATTTAATCAAAGTTATTCTCTATGTGCAAAGAAATGTTTTGTTTCATAACCAGTCAAAATGCCTGAGGATTTAATGGCAGGCTGTGACTCGATTTGTTTTTCTTTCTGAAAAAAGTAAGGTTAGTAATTTGATACATTTTTTATCTTTACCTTTTTTTTCCTTCTTCTTTTATTATTTTCTTTGTTTAAACAATGACATTCTATTTAGATTATGTAGTGGGTAAAGGGTGGGGGAGGGCAGGGAGAGAACAGTAATGAAAATATCATTAATAGAATAATAACATATTTATTTCTTGTAAAAGTTTATAAGTTCTTCAAATGCTATTTCTAATTATACTTTCTTGATTATACTGCTTATGCT
Organism: Protopterus annectens; assembly: GCF_019279795.1. Lineage (NCBI taxonomy): Eukaryota > Metazoa > Chordata > Ceratodontiformes > Protopteridae > Protopterus > Protopterus annectens. The sequence goes on along the minus strand of NC_056741.1, from coordinate 348,729,548 downwards.
TGTTTGTAAATAATCTGTCATGCTTTAACTAATAATAATCAGAACTAAATAAGAGTAAATAATATGTTTTATTTTTAACTCTATTAATATAAACAGTAAGTAACATTCCATTGTATATACTTCTTACAGCTTTCTCTTACATTTTTTATTTCTGCCTCACTCCTTTCTATTTTCTACTCTCTCTTCTTTTCCTTATTGATATATAGAATGCTTTTGACTGTGTGGGCACAGTGAATAATAGGATTTGTATGAAAATTGAGTTGGGAGAAGAATGCTGAGTTTTATTACTTGTTGGTAATTTTGAGTTTAATTTCACTTGCATAGAGGCTGTGATGATCTGTGGAATACATTGTGGAGGTTCTGTCATGTTTAGATGCATTTACACTGCTAAATGAATGTTTGTCACTAGTTTTAATAAGTTTCCGCCAAAATGTTAAGAGAGACAATCTGGGATGTGGGCTGTCTTATGCACAATGTCCTTGAGTTACCTCAGAATCTTCAAATCACAGAATTCTCACAAAGAAACTGAAAGCAGTTAGTATAAACATTGACAAGGTTATCACACTGACACAGCACAGATTCAGGAAAAATACTCTGTTCATAAAATATGTCAGTTATGATGAGTTTAGATGATGTAGTTTCTTGTAGCAAGTAAATATCTTATTTTAGAAGGCATAGAAAATGAAACATTTATTTAAATGTTTTTGAAAATCTACTCAACAGTAGCATAATAATCTGTGTTAAAAATTTGTGTTCCAAACATATACTTTACTATAACTCATTTAATTCACCTGACTGACAAACATAAATAATCTTATAACTCTATTCTGGAAGAAATGTCATGTGATATATTTTAAAGCAGTAGGTTAGCATGATTGTAAAATCTGGTTACCAATATGTGTTTGCTGTGCATTATTTTGTATAAAGCAGACAGATTTATTCTAGGGACAGCAAGTAGGACAGTGCTCTACAAAGGCACAACTCAGTGAGATCAGATATATATATATATATATATGTGTGTGTGTGTGTGTGTGTGTGTGTGTGTGTGTGTGTGTGTGTGTGTGTGTGTGTGTGTGTGTGTGTGTGTGAGTGTGATGGCTTTTTTTTCTGAGAATCTGCATAACTATCTAATATGATTTATAATAATTTCTATGAATACAATATTTTACTCTATTGACAAAATGGATGTTTGCCACAAGTTTTAATAAGTTTCCCGCCAAAATGTTAAGGGAGACAATCTGGGATGTGGGCTGTCTCATGCATAGTGTCCATGAGTTTCCTCAGAAGCTTCACTCACAGAATTTTCACAGAGAAACTGAAAGCAGTTAGTATATACATTGACAAGGTTATCACACTGACACACCACAGATTCAGGAAAAATACTCTGTTCATAAAATATGTCAGTTATGATGAGTTTAGATGATGTAGTTTCTTGTAGCAAGTAAATATCTTATTTTAGAAGGCATAGAAAATGAAACATTTATTTAAATGTTTTTGAAAATCTACTCAACAGTAGCATAATAATCTGTGTTAAAACTTGTGTCCCAAACATATACTTTACTATAACTCATTTAATTCATCTGATTGACAAGCATAAATAATCTTATAACTCTATTCTGGAAGAAATGTCATGTGATATATTTTAAAGCAGTAGGTTAGCATGATTGTAAAATCTGGTTACTAATATGTGTTTGCTGTGCATTATTTTGTATAAAGCAGACAGATTTATTCTAGGGACAACAAGTAGGATTGTGCTCTACAAAGACACAACTCAGTGAGATCAGATATATATATACATATATATATATATATATATATATATATATATGTGTGTGTGTGTATATGTATGTATATATGTGTGTGTGTGTGTGTGTGTGTGTGTGTGTGTGTGTGTGTGTATATGTGTATGTGTATATGTATGTGTGTGTGTCTGTGTTTGTGTGCGATGGCTTTTTTTTTTTTTTTTTTTTTTTTTAGGTAATAACGCAGGTGTTTCTGAGAATCTGCATAACTATGCAATATGATTTATAATAATTTTTATGAATACAATATTTTACTCTATTGACAATAATGAGTTTAAGTAAATGCTCATATACAAACAATTCAAGATTTTTTGGAAGCTGTTGATAGAATTCACATGACAGAAAATAGATGCATCTTAATGCATGTAATGTCTGAATCATATTAGCCAAAGTTTTTGATTTAAATGAATGTTAGAACATAATTTTCTCTCCTCTTGATTTCTAACATTAAGATTATTTGAATACTATTAGAATACAAGTGTTATATATTACATAGATCTATATAATAGTATGAACAGTTTTTAAAAAAAAGAAAAAAAAAAAAAAAAAGTTTATTTTAGTTTATATGAGGCTGTTTTACCAAATGTGTAGTTTTGTCTTGATAGATAATTGAATTGAAAACTGTTAACCTCAGTTAACTATAACTAGTATTAAATTGATAAGGTGGTAGCTGAGGTACTGCTGCTTAGGGTAGGGGTTAACTTGAGTAGTAAATAGTGTTGTAAGTTGGAGTTTTCAACTCCAGGCGGGATGCAAGGTTTAATCCTTACATTATTTTCACTTGTTCATTGTTATATGTATATAGTTTTGACATCCACAATATATTTTGTACACTCATTGTCACTACAAACAAAATTGAATCCTATACAAAATCCCATAAGAGATTTAATAAATACAGCTATATTTAAAGGTACACCTAAAAGAGGAGATGTAACATTATTTATCTGGTTATTTGTTATTTCGATCATAAGATTCTTGAGTTTTAAAAATGCCAAATGACATCTTTAAAAGGAATTTCTTTAAACATTAATGGATTGAATAATCCGTGTAAAAGGGCAAGCCTAATAAGATACATTAATCTACACAAGGCCAATCTAGTCTTCCTGCAAGAAACCCATCTCTTGAAAAAAGATATTGATAAACTAGCCACTAATAAGTATACAGTATTGGTTAGTTCAGAGCACACTCAGAATAAAAGAGGAGTGGCTATTTTATGGAATAAAAGTATGCCCATTCCTAAAACCATTAAGTCTTATCAGGATGACAAAGGAATGTTTTGTATGGTTACAATACAAATTAATGGGAAGACTTACACTTTAATTAATGTATATTGGATACCTGGAATTGGTATTAATACAGTGAAACATCATATTGATAAGATCATATCATTCTCTATAGGGATATTATTTTAGCTGGTGATTTTAATTGTATACTACATGAAAGTGATACTACCACTATAAAGAAAAGAAGAATTACATCTAATGCAAAACATTTAAATGATTTTGCTAATTCTTATCATTTGAATGATATTAATAATCAGATAGAGTCAAAATCATTACCATACACCTTTTTTCTAACAGATACAAAACTTATTCAAAAATAGATAGGGTCTTTATTTCTAACCAGATGGTAACAGATTTAATTAATTCCAAAATCATTTCATGTCCTATATCTGATCATAACTCAATTGTTTTTGAATTCATGATAAAAATACTCATAATGTTCAGATCAAAAGGATACCAGCATACTTAACTCAGCTAAAAGACTATAAAGAATATATACTTTCAGAAGTACAACATTTTCTAGACATAAATAATACTCCTGAAGTCTCCATTGTCTATGTTTGGGATGCCTTAAAATCATATCTATATGGACAAAGTATCAGATGGTATAATAACAAAAGGAAATCTTGGGATAAGGAATTGTTAGATATTCAAAGTAAACTGGACTCTTATAAGCATAATAATAAAGAAAATATTATGGACAAGAAAGTTATTGAAGAAATAAACAAACTAAATGAGAAATACAAAGAAATTTTAACTCATAAAGTTAAAATAACTTTAGAGAAATACAAGTTTTGTCTTATTCAATAAGCCCCAAATACTTACATAGACTTAAAAATAAAACAAAAAGATTGGATAAACAAAACCATATCAAAGAAATCTTTTCTCTAAGGAAAAAGAAGAATGTTTCTAGTATACCAGAAATACTGGACGAATTTAGAAATCACTTTCACAAGATTAACCATAACAACATTAACATGGAACCTAAAGATAAAATAAAAGAGTTTATAACCACAAACATGAATAAAAAGCTTAATAAACAACAGATTAAACTATTGGACAAGAGTATTTCATATACAGAAGTTATTACACAAATAAATAAGCTTAAATCAAACAAAGCACCGGGTAATGATGGTATTATACCAGAGATATACAAAATCCTTTCTAAAACTACATATTCATTAATACATAAGGTTTTTATTCTGGCCCAAACTGAGTTAATAACCCCCCCATCTTGGCAATATACATTTATTTCACCAATTTTAAAACCTAATAAAGATCCAACTAGATGTTCTTCATATCGACCCATCTCATTACTTAATGTTGATTATAAAATGTTTATGAGTATTTTTGCTGATAGATTGAAGACAATTATCCCCGGCATTATAGACATAGATCAGACGGGCTTCATTGTAAATAGAAATACTTTTGATAATATAAGAAGAACTTTAACATTAATTGATTTTGCAAATAGGAAAAAGAAAGATTTAACACTTATTAGTCTTGATATAGGTTCAGCATTTGATTCAGTAAGTTGGGACTATCTGTTTACCTTACTGAAATGCACAAATTTCTCTGATGCATTTGTAAATTTAATTGAGCATTTATACAAAGGAACGCTGGCTTATATTAAGGTAGGAACATATGTTTCACAAAAAATACCCATTCTTAAAGGTACAAAGCAAGGATGTCCACTTTCTCCACTATTATTCACTTTAGTAATGGAGCCTTGGGCTAATTTGATTAGAAACAGTACTGACATAGAGGGTTTTGAAATAGAAGAAAATACAACATCAAAATTCAACTTTTGCAGATGATGTTCTAATTACATCAGCAGGATCTAATTCTTCTATGCAGTCTTTATTTGATAAAATTATGAATTTTAAAAGTATTTCTGGTTTAATATTCAATGAAGAAAAACTAAAATACTACCTATATATACAAAAAAATACTCTCATTAGTGATTTTACTAAATATGTACCCAACTCAGATCAGATAACTTATTTAGGTATAATACTATCTAAAGATATTAAATCTATTATATATAATAACTATAATACCTGTTTTCTTAATATACAAAATCTTTTAATACCTGGAATAATATGTTTTTACTATGGAGGAGAGACTTACAATTATTAAAATGATAATATTCCCCAAGATTTTATACTTAATACAATCAATAATACTTTCACCTACAAAAATAACTATCAAGAAACTGAATACACTAATGTTAAATTTCTTATGGGCACCTAATAGACCTAGGATTGCATTAAAGAAACATACTAATAGCTGGTCTCAAGGAGGTATTTCTTTTCCAGACTTTAATTTATATATTATCTCTTCTATTATAAAAGTTATTACTTTATTAATAGATCGGTCATATGTCAAAATGGAAAGATTATTGGGAGCTAATTAGTATACACTTCATGAAAATCTCCTTAACACATAAAAATATGATTATAAATAACTCCATGTTGTGGTTGCTAAAGGAATTTTGTACCTCACCTATTACACCTAAATATATGGTCTGTTACCCATTAAATATTATTATTAGTTATCGTAACTTTATATTCATGCACCCTAAGTATAGGGAATGGAATTTTATTGTATTCCCTATAATTTATACTCAGGGTATGCTTATGTCATCTACTTCTGAAGGAGCTCATTTAGCTATAGATAATAATCTAAAGTACTGGTATCAGCTGATATCTGATAATAAAGTTAAAAATCTAGATTTCTTAAAACAAGAATTTGATCTAAGAGAAACTTGCTGGTTAGAGGTTCAGATCTTTAGACAACATCTCATTGATAGAATAGATCTAATGTCTATAACAGTTAAAGAATCTATTCCAAAACTGATTGATTACTTGATAATAAATTTACAGCATAAAGTTTCTGATAAAGGTAAACTTTCATATATACATAAAATTATCAGACAAGAAACTTTTACAATGTAGATTCATACTGGAATTATTTCACCTCTGTTAATGGGGACCCACCAACTCAACAAGATAAACAATATATATTGGAATCTGCTTATAGAACTACATCTTCCATTGTCTGGAGACTTTATACATGGAAATTTTTACATAGATCTTTTATACACCTTTGATGATGAATAAAATTAATAATAAAGATAATCTATGTAAGAGATGTAATGTAGAAATTAATGCTGACTGGGCTCATATGTTTTATGACTGTATGAAGTTGAAAGAATACTGGAAGTCAATTAATGAATTTTTGCAGGCTCTTTTACAGATAATTTCATTATTTCTAAGTCTCTTATATTATTCAACACACCTGTACCTCAATGTGTTAAAAAGATTAAGCTTCCCTTGTTATGGTCTATCCTAGCAGTGGCTAGGAAAATAATAACTAGAAATTGGATTTCAGATACACCTCCTTCATTCAATGAATTTAAAAATGTTATGAATATAATGTGTCATATGGAAATAAGCACAATTAGAATGAGAACAACTAGAAAAACATCACATTTTATTGTATGGGATAATTTACAAAATTTGTTAAAAAAATTCTAATTTCAATAGCACAGTATTTTAGTTTAATTAATTGATCTGATTGTAGTGGATGTCTTTGTAAATACTTTAGTTGTTTTGTTGAATATTATAATAATACCTATTTTTAATTATTTGTATAAAATTGTTATGATATTTCTCTTATATGTTAAAACAATAAACTTGTTTTGAAAAAAAAAAACCTAGTACAATATCACTCTTAGATTATCCAGCAAACATCTACTAGAAGTCACCAACAGCTAAAATAGCTTTGGAGACGCACTATATAGTAGTTCAGTGGCTAAAAAATGGAACGGTCTCCCCAGTAGCATACAAAACACATTGTTCAAAGCCTCCTTTAAAAACCTCATTAGGCAACATCTCAAGCAAAGTTGGCAGTGCCATGACTGCTCCCCAGGCTAGTGAAAGCTGTTAAGGTACACATACTAAACCTAGAGTACTTGGCAATAGTTTTCACTCTTACTCACAAACACTGGCTAATGTACAGTGTATGTACTGTACCTGTGTACTATGTATGTATTCTGCCTATTTTCCACATTTCAGCTGTACACCACAAATCTATTAATTACCTTAATTTTTAAATTAATATTTTCTTGTTTTTTCTCTCCACTGTAACTGTTAATGTGCTGCATGCCACTGTAAAAACATGTCTATTGTAATTTGTGCATATACTGATCATGTCTAAATATCTAAATATATCTGTAATTTTTCTCTATGTGGAGCTTTTCTCCCCAGGCCTCTGCTGAAAATTCAGGAACAGTCTCAGTGGTAGGTATTTTTGACAATTCCCGATATGAACTATCCTTGTCTGGTGCTCTCACTAATACATCATTATTCTGGGTTGACAAAAATCCTGTCCATTATGCATGTCTTCAGTTATATCTGACCCTCTGCCCATATTTGTTTTTCATTATGTATTATCTTGGCGTATTGGCTGGATTTTTAACAGCAGTCCCATGCCAGTCTGAATTCTTTTATAAAGGATTTTGGATTGTGACAGCTTTGTTAGGCCTCAGTGTAGGCAATGCTTTAGCTGATCTTTCCTAACAGTATTTTTCTTTTGATGACATCACAAGCTCTCTCTGTTTAGTGCAATACCGTGAGGAAGGATGTCAGATTGCGCCCCTCCCAACCCTTCGTGTCTGGGGAAACTGCCTTTCTCACCCTGCCCTAGCTATGCTTCTGTGCACAAGTAAAAGTCTCTCTCCTTATACTATGGAAACAGAACCTTCTTATAACATTGGTGAGTTGTTTTCAATTTCGGCTTTGTCTAAACTGCTTGTGCTGAGTTGTCAAACTTCCTCATAGCTGCACTGATCTGCGTAGCCTGAGAACCAGTTGCACTGAGCAGTGCAGGCTTACTGTGAACATATAACCAGTCTGACTAACTTCCATAGCCGCAGTATATCTCCAACCCTTCTTACTTACTTTAAATATTGCAGCACTAGTAATCATATGGAGTCATCATACATCCCCTCCATTGTCAGGCCTATAGCACATGGAATATACAACCTCTACAGATTGCAAACTCTAAGCTGTCTTATGCTGATGCTGTTATTTGTTTAAATAGGAGCCTCCTACAAGTCTGAAGACTAGGCATCACCCTAATGTCTCAGGTTTACCTCCTGCAAGCAACCCAGCATCAACAGTTTGTATCTAACATACAGCTCACATTGACACTATATGAAATGCAGACACTAACAGGGGTCACATAACTAACATATAGAAGCCTTTAAGGCAGGAAGGCAAAGCTATTTCATCTGGCAATGTCCTAGTTAATAGTGACTCCATAGTTTGACACACACATACTCCACTCACTAGTCTGAGCATAGACAGTGTACCTGTTTGTTGACCTTCAGGAGCCAGGATATGTAACATCACTAAAGTCCTCAAGTCCCATTATCCCAGGTACAGATGTCACTTGATCATTGTGCATATGGGAATGAATGAATGACATGAGATGTACCTCCTTGGATCATATGAAGAGGAACATGATGGAGTTCTCAGACTATACATATGAAATAGTAGTGAAACTAATACTGAAGAGTATCCTACCATCACCAAGAATGATATCACAGAAGAAACAACAGAGAATGGACTTTAATTATTGGCTTAACTGCTGGCATCATATTAGGGGGATCCAGTATATATTAGCCTGGAATAAGATGGTTGACAAACCCTAGTTGCTTTGCTACAGATAGCCTGCATCTCTCTCCTCATGGGTTTCATATATTGTCTAAAACTTCTTCCTCTATAGTGCCTTTTTAGGCAGGTCAATGTCAAGTTACCCACATAACCCTTCACAATAAGAACCATATAAAAGCAGCATGGTTCAATGCTAGAAACCTAAGTAGAACTGCTGCACTGTTTACAGGCATTACCAGTCACAATCAAAATCATATAAAAGCAGCATGGCTCAATGCTAGAAGCCTAAACAGAAGTATTTTGACTAGTTTCACATTTGACATGGTTTCAAAATAGAGAAAGCACCTCCACAATGCAGGATTTTAATGCCTTCCACTCCTTCAGACCCAATGTCTAAAAAGACATTGTAGCTGGTGGGGACTTATCTATGTTCCTAAGAAACCATTTTACCTCCAGACTCTTTCAGAACTCCTTCAAGCTCTTCCTGTGATAAATAAAGACCAATACCATATAGCAACCAACTATTGTACCCCCCCCCCCTCTATGACACTAGCAGACCATGCGAGATATCTTAACAAACTGACATCCTTCATGATAGAACCAAACACTATCTCATTGGTTGATTTCAACTATCTCTCCATTAATAGGTGACCTACACTGCCACAAACAAATGTGGACAGAGATTCCTGGTTTTCTTTAGTACCAACTCCTTGGACCAATTAATTCAAACTTCAAATCCCAACAAGGTCTCAAAGTCTTTAAACGTTGTCATCAATAATATAGCCTCCTATCCTCAGAGCCCACAGTTACCAAATCACTGGTCATATCTGACCATCATGCAGTAACATTTACTCTAGGTGTGATTTTTGAGTCACCTTGAAATCCTTCCATCTTCAGAGACTCCAAGGAAAATCTACTCCAGCTAACTGATGATCTGATGAATAAATTATACACTCTCTTCAAAGCTAGCAATGAGGCCTCACTCTCCATAAGGCATAAATATACTGCCAAGTTTAAGAACAGACACATTTAGCAGTCCCCCAGTTGCAACAAACTATGCAATAAGAACAAACTACTACCTGTAAAAGCAAACTTAACACCATATTAGTTACATAAGAGCTCAAAACATTTAATTAAGAACTTAGAAAGAAAATAAAATTTTACAAGAGCAGGTATGAATTGCAAATTGCCACCCATGCTTAGGATAAGCATGGTCTTCTTCAGCTGTGTCAGGAATCTAATAAATAATAACTGGCAATGCTTGGAGTTAATACAAATTAATATCACTTACTTGACTTCCAAAGTCATTGCCCACATATTAGTGAACAAATTAAGTTCAAACTTTATCCCCATATCTCCCCAAATTACTCACAGCATCTTAGCATGCCCACACCACCCCTCAAATCACATTTGATCAAGCACTAAACTCTCTCAAAGGACAAAAACACCAGCTCCATGAGGCCTGAAAATGTGCCAGGTTGTCTTTTTGTCAGCACCCAGCACTGCCTGCCTGCCTGACTCCTTATTACATGTATTGAGTCTTAATCTCTCCACTAGATTCAGGCCAAAAGTATAGAGAACTGCTGTAGTCATACCACTGCACAAACAGGGACCCACAATTGACATGAGCAACTGTACACCTATCTACCCCTCCAGCCTTAACTATAATGTAATGGAGTGCATTATTATGGACCTCATAAATAAGGACATAGGTAGTCTTCAAAACTTGGACCTTAACCGATTTGGATTTGTTAAAAGTAGATCATGCCTCTTATACCTATTGCACTTTATTAAACAAGTCATTAAGGCATTAGATTTAGGTAACTCGGTCCACTTGGCATAACTGGACACTTGGGCATTGTTGATAAGCTACAACAAATAAAAGTAAATCTCTATGTTACCTGCTGGTTAGCAAAATGGCTTAATGACAGAACCCAGTCTGTTAGTGTTGCAGGAACATTTTCAACTGAAAGAGTAGTTACCATTTATGTTCTCTGGGTATCCGTCCCGGGACCACTTGTCTTTGGTATCTACTTCTCTGACATTAAAGCTGGCACCAATGGTCTGTGGTTGATGAAAGTGATTGCAAACTTGGGCCTGTCGTAAATACCCCAGATGACCTATATATTCTCCAGGAAGATTTCATCATCATCATCAATCCCCCTTTCTCCCATTTTCTACATAAGGTCAAGGTGCCATGTCAACTGTCGCCATCTTTCTCTATTCAATGCCATTTGCCTACTTTCATTAACACTTATGCCTGATTGTTGCAGGTCTTCTCTCACACAGTCCATCCACCTCTTTGTTGGATGCCCTTTTTTCCTCTTGCCTTCTTCCTATCTGTCCCAAATCTTCTTCATCAGATTGTGTTCATTTTTTTCTGCGTGTGCCCAAACCACCATAATCTGTTCTCTTTGACCTTTTCTGCAATTAGAGTTACTTTGTCTTCTGTTCTTATGTCCTCATTGCTTTGTCTGTCACACAGTGTGCTCCCTACCACCTGTCTCTGCACTTCATCACCTTCACCTCTAGCTTCTGCAACTGCTCTGATTTTACTGCCCAGGTTTCCCGTACCATGAAGTAGTACTGGTTGAACCACTGCTTTGTACACCTTACTTTTCTGCTTCTTTGGCATTCTTCTGTCCTATACACCTGACACTCTGTGCCAGTTGGATTCAGCCCATCTGATTCTAACTTTGACCTCCTCAGTCAGACTTCCCTTCTCCTCAACCACCTCTCCGAGATACCTGAAGCTGTTAACCTGTTCCACTATTTTGCCTTCTATCTCAGTTCTCAGCTTCTTCTGAACTCCACCATTTGCTGCCATTACAATGGTCTTATCTGTACTCAGTTTCATCCCATGTGCCTTCAGTTTTGCATTCCATTCCCCTATACTTTGCTGAATGAAGTTCTTGGTCAGAGTCTGCCTGTTATGCCACATTGTCCTCTCTGACCTGTTTGCTAATGTAGTCCATCACCAGTATGAACAGCGGTGGGGCCAGAGCTGAACCCTGGCGTACACCCACTCCCACTGGGAACACCTCTGTGAGGCCGAACACTGTTTATACTTGAGTCACTTGGTCCTTGTACATAGCTTGCACTAACTCTACCAATGTTTTTGGGACTTCAAACCACCCAGTACTGCCCAGATCAGCTTTCTTGAGACCACGTCATAGGTTTTCTCCAAGGCTAGGAAGGCCCAGTTGGACTCTTTCTTAATCTGTAGCTTCTTTTTAACTATCTGCCTCACTCCAAACATCAGTTGTGCTGCATCCTGATCTGAGTCCAAATTGCTCATCTCCCATCTTACTTCTTACTGCTCTGTGTATTCATTTATTAATAACCCTCTCCAGAGCTTTCATGCAATGTGTGTGTGACAGGAGTTTGATACCTCTGTACTGCCCACAGTTTGAATGTCCCCTTTGTTCTTGGGGCACTAGTATGCTTATTCTCCAGTCATCTAGATACGCCTTTTTCTCCACACTGCTATGAGTATCCTCAGGAGCTATTTCTCTCCCATCTCACCCAACATCTTTATTATATCTGCTGTGATGTCATCTGATCCTGCTGCTTTCCCTGACTTTCATTTCCTTAGTGTTGTTCTTACACCTCTGTGAGGATAGGATGGGCTCCTCCACTTCTCTCATTGTAGGTGGTGTCTGGGGCACTTCAGCTCTAGTGGGGTTTTCTTCATTCAAAATCTGCTTGAAGTACTCCTTACATCTGCCTTTGATGTCCTGTGGACTAGTGAGCAGGTTGTTGCTGTCATCTCTTATGAAGGGTGTCTGATGATCTCCTTTATCTTTCTATCTTTACTTTGCAACCTGATATAGTTTCTTTGTCCCATCTATTGACTTACTTTCCAGAAGCTGATAGATTGACTTTCATGCCTTGTTCTTTCCTATTGCAACTGCTCTCTTAGCCTGTTTGTTATCTGACCAGTATTCCTTCTTAGCCTGGTCTGTCTTTTCTATCTCCTTCTTTTTCCTGTATTCCTTTTTTCTTTTGATGACTTCCTGGACTTTCGTATTACGCCACCTGCTTTCCTACGGTATCCAGCTTGGTCTCTGTTGACCTTAGAGTCTTTTCTGACCACTGCTTGCAGATGATTGTGGTAACAAATGGTTTATGCTGTGGGCTGACTGTTTCACTTGGGATGACTTTGCAATCATTGCTACTACCCCAGTGCACTTTCCTTACTAGGAGAAAGTCTACTTAGTTGCATGTTGTCCACTCTTATATGGGATCTTTTCACTGTCTCTTTTTCTGAACCATGTGTTGGCTACTAGCAAGACATTTGCCAGACAGAAGACTAGAGTGGCATCTCCTTTTTTATTCCTATTTCCCCTCCCATTTGGACCCAGGCAATCCTCATACCCTGTTTTGTCTGTTTCATTATGTGCATTATAAATCAACCATTATTAACCAGTTCCTGTTGTCCTGCTTTAGCTAGTAGATCCTGCAACTGCTGTCTGAATGCACTCTTTTCCTCAATATCACAACCCTGATGTGGAGCATAGGCTAAGATTATGAATACTGATATGTCATTATGCTGGAGTTTGATTTACATGAGTCTGTCACTAATTCTGATGACACCATTTACTGTCTTCTGAAGCTTCTCCCTCACTATAATTCTCACACCATTTCTAGCCTGTCCTCCTCCTGAGTAGAAGACTCTGCATCCCAATCCAATTGGCTTTGCTGCACTGTCCTTCCATCTTGTCTTCTGCATACATCAGGTGTCCAGCCTCCTCCTTACCATCATAACATCCACTTCCAGGCTGCATCCTGTCAGTGAACTACATTGATTGTAAAAATTCTTAGTTCATGTTTGTCAGGTTGATTGGTTTTGCTTCCAGCTTTTGCTTAACAGAGCTATCCCATTTAACCCAATCTGGGCAACTAGACACCATCAAGCTAGTAGCTTATTGACACAGAGCTGTTGGGCTTTATAGCTGGAAAACACTGGACAATAGGGGCACATACACCCCTCCCACCATTAGCATGGGACCGTCGAGTAGGTCGGAATAGGCCAGGTTCTCAACCCATTTATTACTGGCAAATACCCATTCCCGTCTGGTGACATTATTCAAGATGACTGAATCACCTAGAGCCATATTTTACACCTTTGAGTGGCTAGCCCTGCCACAACATGCAGTCTGTGATCTGTGTTCTCCTATCATGAGGATACTGCTACTGCATCCCTTACTGTCTTCTGAAGTGTCTCTTTCACAATAATTCCCACACAATTTCTAGACTGTCCTCCTCCTTAGTAGTAGACTCTGGATCCAAAGTCAAGTGGCTTTTCTGCACTCCCCTTCCATCTTGTCTCCTGGATACACTGGATGTCCAGCCTCCTCCTTACCAACATATCATCCACTTCCAAGCTGTGTCCTGTCAGTGAACTACACTGAGTGTAGCAATTCTTAGTTCATGTTTGGCAGGTTGATTAGTTTTACATCCAGCTTTTGCTCAACAGAGATATTCCAGGCAACCCAAGCTGAGCAAAGAGACACCACATGGCCAGTAGCTTATTGACCCAGGGTTGCTGGGTTTATGGTGGGAAAACACTGGCCAATAGAAGCACATGCACCTCCCACCATAAGCATGGGTCCGTGGAGTAGAGTGGAGTAGGCCGGGTCGTGAACCCACTTATCACTGCCAAATACCCATTCCCGTTTGGTGACATTAGTCAACATAACCACCTAGAGCCATATTTTACACCATCAGTTGGCTAACTGTGCCATGGTATGCAGTCTGTGATGTGTGTTCACCTATCATGAGGATACAGCACATCACACTTTATACAACTCTTCTACCTATAGTACACCATGTAGACACTGTGCTACTGCCCACAGCTCCATTATTTGAGGAGTCTGAGATGGAAGCACTCAGCATGTTTTGTGGAGATGGGAGGAACCCCACAGAGACACAGGGAGAGCATGCAATATCCAAACAGGTCAGGATATAACTTGTACCTTGTGCTTGGGAGGCAAAGACCTTAACCGTTATGCCAATTCAAAAACATTAATGACCTATGTATACTCCAGGAGGGTCTAACACAAGGTAATCTGTGTTGTTTGGAGCATAGGCTCAAACTAAATGCCAAAAAAGAAGCATTGACTCCTTTGGTAAACATAGGCACCACTGTTCCTATCACATAGGTGGCACTCATAAAACTCAGCTCTGTCTTTTGGGACTTGACAATGAACTATACTTTAATCACCATGTGACCATTGTTGTTACAAAATCATTTTATATAGCCAGGCTATTTACCAAGGACATATCTTCTAGATCCAAGGAAGTCATGGTCCCCTTCTACTACTCCATAACCAAGCCAATAATGAAATATAATGTCCCCTTTGTGCACTTGGCTAATCATATGAGCTAGCTTGAGACTGCAGCATTTTCTTACCAGAAAATCAGGGTCATGTCCTCCTTGGGCTCTCCCAGACCACCTTAAAGCTCTCTCACTCTTTTCCATTTCCTATCAACTATTGAGGGAAGATCTCTGCATTGCCTACAGAAACTTGAAAGATCCGGTCCTATGCAAACACCTACACATCCAATATCACCCTGAACACTTGTTCAAGAGATCTAAACTATTGCCACAACATAAACAGAGACTGTTGACAGGACAGATATATTTCACAGGGAATACTCCTTTTATGGAACAGACTCCCCTTAGAGGTTAAACAGAGTAGCTCCATGTCCCTTTTTAAGTGTAACCTTAATGACTGGTTGGGCAATTATAAGAACACGGCTGGTCTGGCCCCTCTATACCTTATGAAAAAGGGTCTGAAACTAAGTCTGGGTCTGGTATCAATTCATGTCTTGTTAGTTGGTGGGATTGTTGGCTAGTCTACAAATGGTACGCTGGATTAACAGCCTAATATGAACCTATTTCCCCTGGAAATCAGCAAGTAAGCAAAAAGAACATAATTTCTAAGTCACAGTCCAGGAGATTTTTCTTGCATTTTCTGAGATATGCTTTTAAAAGCACATCAACAATGTGTGCCTTCTGGCCAGGCTTTTATACAATTGTCATATCAGAGCTTTGATTTTTATAAGGACAGACATAACTCCAAGCTGCTATGATTTGGGCACAGAAATATAATTCTGGCCCTCAGATTTAGGCTTGGTTATTCTAGATTTTTGAAGTTCCTCATAAAATCAGATCTGTTTATGAAAACATAGTTTATTAAATACATAGAATAAGCCTATACAAAAATTCACTACCGCTAACTATATAGGGTCTAGTATCTAAAGACCTTCTATTGTGGAAAAAAAATAAGAAAGTGCTCCTTTTTCTGACTCTGCTGTTATTTTCATTCTATTGCTGTGATATTTAATGCTTGGAGGTTGAGTGGTATGAGGACTGCAACAATCGCAGCAACTGAAAATTGCTTTGGCTTGCAAAATATATGTTGAATAGATTTGTGGCTTTCAACACAAACTGGTCTGACCTAAATCTACTCGTCACATTCATAAACAGTAGCCAAAAGTTCTTTTTCCGTTTAAGCATAGCAGATCTGAGAATTGGTAAAAGCTCTGAAGACATAGGCAGTAAGTTGATCTTGTTGCGAGAACACTGCCCCACTACTAGACTAATTAGTGTCAGATTGCAACACAGCCTACCTAGTAACATCATAGTACCACTGTGTTGGAGATTAGGTCACAAGTTTCTTTTAAACCGAAAAAGAAAAACTTGTTTCCACTGCCAAAGTGTGTCTTTTTCAAGCAAGTTTTAATGGCATGGATACTTCAGAAAGGTTTGGAGTGAATATGGACATGGATTGTACTACAGCCAAGAATGTTTGTCATAAGGTCATTTGATGGGCATTTGTGGACAACGGCCCTCATCTTTTCAAGATTAGTTTGAATGCTTTGGCTAAAACATGTCTAGTAAGTTTGACATCTGTACCACACAGCTGACACTTGTCTTTGCCTTCAGATTTTTTTAAATTGGTCAAGCAATCCTTTCAGTCTCATGTCATGTTGTTCTTTGGATTCAACCCACACCAATATATCATAAACAATGATTACAAAGTTGTGCTGATCTCCAGTGATATGGACTGTGGTCATGTATAACACCTCCAGCACCAGAGTCCAAACAGCATGCACAAGGATCTGTACTTCCCAAGTGCAGTGTGAAGAATACAGTCCTGAGTCCTGGGTTCAGTTAAATCTGCAAGAAGCTCTGCAGCAATACCTGGTTAAATGACTTGTTCAGAGAGACACGTTAGGCAAATGGAAGATGTGGGAATCAAACCCAGGATTGCCGCCGAGTCCTGGTCTAGCATTACATAGTCTTAAATCTTTGTGTAAAACTGCAAGACAAACCATAAATAAATCACAATTTATTTCTAAATAAACTTCAGTCAGTCTTGGACAAAATACTTTGACCTGGTTGCTTAACTACTTAAGTTTAGGACACTGTATGTGAGAGGAGGACTAGGAACTACAGAGGAAGGTACCGTTATTTTTGGCATTCTAGAGGTACTGGCTTGGATCATACTTTTCTCACTATTAACTAATGACATCTGTTCCTCAAGTCCCCATCAGAATATAACACTTTATGCAGGAAACATCATACTAAACAGAACATGTCAACCATCCTCTTCCTCCTCAGTACAAAAAGTCCTTCAAAAAGATTTCACTAACCTGTTTAAATGGCTATTGCAAATCTCCTATTTGGTGTTCAGCAAAAACTGTTTAGAAATAAGAATCACTAAAAGCTCCTGACAAATCTGATAACTGACAATGTATATCAGCACAAATACCTTGGGCTGACCATAGACCCTACCCATTTCTTCAAACCGCATATAAACCTTAATGCAACCAAAGTGAACACCAAACTCTGAGCAACATATTCCATTTCTAATCACCCGACCCCCTCAAGCAGGAAAAACACTGACATAAATCAAATTGAGAATTATTACCCATGCCTAAGCATAACCACAAAGCCTTCTTCAGATATGTCAAGAACCTCAGAAATAATATCCAGCAATGCTTTGGATTAATACAAAATGACACTACACACACCTCTCAACTGTACAGATTTTTGCAGAATGTCCAGATTTTTGCCTCATATTTTTGGTCTGTTTTTCATAAACTTGTGTTTTTTTTCTGGCAATTATTTGCAAATCATTAAAGACTGAAGTTAGAAAATAATGACAGAGATTTGAGTTTCAGACTTTGTACCCTTCAGAAATTTTGTGGTAATGCAAGACCTGTTATTCTATCAACTGTCTAAGTTTGTAAAAGCAGTATTTAAAAATTGTCCCTATTTTTGGGCCTTTGTCCCACTTTTATTTATGGCTTTTTCTGGATTTCTTGCTCTTAGAGTTTGAGAGATATGACACCACATACACATCCCCTAAAAACATACCCAAATTATTAGCAGACAAGTTAATCTCAGACTTTACACCCCTATCTCTGCCTAATTACCCACAGCACATTTGTATGCCTATGCCTGTCTAATTACCTCTGAACAAGTCTTAAATGCTCCCTACAAGTCTAAGAACACTAGCATTATGGGCCCAGATAATGTGCCAAGCTGTCTTCTTGTCAGCACTAAACAAGGTCTATTGCATCTCAGCCTCTCCACTGGATTCATTACTGAGGTATGCAGAGCCATTGCAATCATTCTCCTCCACAAATGGGAACCGACTACTGATCTGGGAAACATATCGGTAAGGCAATGCAGGGCATCATTATGTTCACAATGCATGCTTGGACTTGGCCAAAGCCATTGATGCCATTTCACATTCTGTCAACATTGACAAGCTAATCAAACTAAAAGTAAACGCCTGTGCTACCCATGGGGATAGCAATCTGGCTTACCAATACAGCCCAGTCTATTACTGGTGAAAACATACTCTCAACCAAAAGAGTAGTTACCGGTGGTGCAAATCAAGGATCTGCACTGGGACCACTCCTCTTCGGCATCTACTTCTCTAATGTCAAGGCCAACACCAAGGACCTGTGACTGACAAAGTCTGCTGATGACTGCAAACTGGGAGTTGTTATAAAAATACGATCTGATCACCAGACTCTCCAGGAGGGCCTAATGCACACTAACCAGTGCTAAGGAATGCAGCATTTTGTCTTTTGCAAACCTGGGCACCCATGCTCCTACCACATAGGTAAAACCCTCCTAAGAATTGACTTGGGCGCCAGGGAGCAATGAGCTATCCTTTGACAACCACATTATCATTGTGGTTAGAAATCATTTTATATAGCAGGACTAATCACCATGGGAATATCTTCTAGATACAAGGAAGTTGTCATCCTCCACTACTCCTTTATCAAGTTGTTATAGAATATAACGCCTTCTTTGGTAAGTACTTATCTAAGCACATGATACAGTTCAAGAAACTACAGCATTTTCTTACTAAGACAGTCGGGGGTATGTCCACCTTGAGTTACCCTGACCACCTTAAAGCATTCTCACTCTTTTTCATGTCCATTTGATTTTGAGTGGACATCTACCTAGCCTTGAAGGATCTGGTCCTTTGCAACCTCCTTCACATCCAAAAATCTAATAACATCTTAACCACCTAGTAAAGAAATCTGAACTTCCACCTCAATATAAATAGGACCCTCTGAATGTAAAACATAGTAGTTCCTTGACCCTTTTTTAAGTGCAACCTGGTCTCTCAAGTCCTTATGGAAAGGGGATGTAACTAGATCCAAAGTAATTCACCCTGTTGATGGTCTGGTATTAATTCATGCCTTCAGAAACTCAGTGTGGGGTCATTTGGTTAGGCTACAAATGGTCCACTGGATCAACAACCTAGTATTAACCTATGAATCTATATGTGATATATTTGTCTGTCTATATATCTATATAGATTCATATCTATATCTATAGCTATATCTATGTATACACCTATAGGTGTATGAAAAATATCTAACCACATCCTAAACCAATGTTTTTGCAGCTCTCTGTACCCCCACCCCCTGCTAATTATGTATACCAACTCTGAGGTTGCACAACAGTGGAGAAAGGGCTTATACCCTTCCTTTCAGTTTTGTCAATATTTTGTGTTTAGATATTTTAACTGTTGATATTTTTAACATAAGATTTTTTTTATCAGTATTTAAGCTGTCAATATTTAGATGATTCATCAATTAACACACACACACACACACACACACACACACACACACACACACACACACACACACACACACACATATATATATATATATATATATATATATATATATATATATATATATATATATATATATATATATTCACTTTATAAGCTTAAAATTCTGAAATCTCGAATTTCAGAATCTCGAGCCCATAAAGTGGAAAATCCAAAAACCAGAAACCACAAAACTGTGAAAGCCTAAATCCCGAAACCACAAAACCGAGAAATTCAAACTCCCAACAATTTCAAACACCAATACAACACACACGCACACAACTAAACAACCAAACAAGCACACACACGTACCCTTATGATATGCAAGTCCCCCTGCACCCCCCACACCCACCCTACTTAAATATTCTAACTCCAAGTTCGCACTACACACACACACAAAACACCACCACACAAACTACATTCCACTCGCGCACACACATCACAGTAACAACACACACTAATGCACACTACAGGCCCTACCCAACACCCTTAAACATAAATACTTACCTGAATCCATGAACACAGCGCAACACCAGAACTGCTAATTCAAAATCTCCCGCATTCGAGATTTTGAATTTTGCGCTTCTGGGGTTGCGATCTTCCGATCCTTCTACTTTATGAGCTTGAGATTCTGAAATGCGAGATTTCAGTATTTCGAGTTATAAAGTGCTCCCATACATATATATATATATATATATATATATATATATATATATATACATATATATATATATATATATATATATATATTTTTTTTTTCGAGAGAGCTGTATATATGAGATGTCTAACAATTTGTTGAACAGAAAAATTAAAATGCTGAAACATGAAAATTTTAAAATCAAAATAGCTACAGCACAAGAACTGGGCATGCCTCTGTACAGGACTCATATTAGCACTCATTTAAATGTATATTTACAGAGATTTCAACATTTTCACATTTCAGCATTTAGGTATTCAACATTTTTCATTCAGTATTATGGTTTCAGTATATCTTTGTTCAATGAATTGCCAGCCACTCACTCACTTTCTCTCTCTCTCTATATATATTTATATATGTGTACATATGGATGTTGTATTCTTCACTGAATGGACAAAATATTGACGGCCGAAACATTGACAACAAAATGTCAACAGACTACTGTACTTGCTCTGAGGGTTAACCTTGGAACACGGAAAATAAAAAGCTCTCTTATACCCCCCATACCCTGCTAATTATATATAGTAACTCAGAGATTCCACAGTCCCTGGGCAAAGGACATATTCCCCTACCAGAGGATTGATGGTTTTGCGCAACTGTTGACTATCTGTTTCTGTTGACCAAAGAGTGTTCACCAAACAGATGTCATCTTTTATGTGTTTTGCTCAAAAGTACCTAACCCATATAGACATAGATATAGAAAATAGATACATCAGTATATGCAGCCACTATATATGAATCTGTCATCAAACAGTGAATACTCCAAGGAGCAAATTCAAAAAGAACAATCTTTTCACAGAAAATCTAAAAAGATCAAAAAAAGAGCACAATGTTTTTGCAGGGGCAAGCCCCCTGTACCTCCACACCCTCTACTAATTATATATAGTAACAGACTGCACAAAACCAGGAAAAGGGCAAATTCCCAGACCCCGCTGTCCTGGGACATTGCACACAAAGCAGTTGGTAGGCTGAAGAACAATAGAAAAAGAGAATTTACTCTTCTGAGCATTCACTCTTATGGACTACAATTATATTGATAGATAGATTGATTGATTGATAGACAGATAGATAGATAGATAAATAAATGTGCATGGCATATGCCACTGAAGGTCTATAGCTAATTATGAATGTCATATTTCTGTTTATCAGTGTGTGTTGGACTGTTTGACCCAGTGGTACACTTTTAATTTTTTTTCCATTTTGTCCACAGTAGTGTGACTGCAAAGTTGGTTTAAATAAGTTAGGGTGTGTGGGGATCTATGGTCTAAGTTCCACATGAGTGGAAGAAGGGAGCTTGCCACACCCCTCCAGAAAATATGTTTTTCCAGTTATGTTTTTTTATTTATTATTATTTATTTACTTCATATTTTGTAACCTGGAGTGTCTGACTGGACACGTCCTTTTTCAGTGGAGGCCCGGGTAGAAAAGCTACCATACATAATATAATACAAGATAAAAATTCAACTACATTGTACAGTTTTGACATAGAATGAAAATAAACAACAAACAATGTGTAACAGATATAACTATTCTACAATTCACATTTAGAAAAGAGGAAGGATAAAAACATGCAGCATACAATACATTAAATAACGAGGTGTAACAGTAGATGCATTATAGGGGTATAGGGGTTGTAAATAATTGCCAGGGTGACCCCTTGTTGCAGATTTTGGTATTAACATAAAACTTAGACTCATATGCATAGGATAGAATACAATTCCTTTTGTGGTATAAATAATGGGTTTAGTCTGAGAAACATTGTACAATGACCAATATTTAGTCTGGTGGTTGTATAAGAACGCAAACTCGTATTCTTGTGTCTCAATCAAACATAGGTAAAACTATATTTTACACACACACACACACCTATATATATATATATATATATATATATATATATATATAGAGAGAGAGAGAGAGAGATGCGTATACACACACACACACACACACACACACACACACACACACACATATATATATAGAGAGATGCGTATATACACACACACACACACACACACACACACACACACACACACACACACACACACACACACACTGATAGTTGCATAGCATAATGTTTTTCACCAGTTAGAATAGTATGTGTCAGCCAATACACCCTAGATCTATGTAAATAGTGGTATACGCTGTGTGCATATTTGGAAATAATGTTGCAAATAGATTATAAGCACTGTTATGTTGAGCAGTTATGCTAGTACATTAAGTAAGGATACTGTTTCTTCTTTTAATGTGCATGTTGCTTTAAAATAGAGAACAGTCTTTTTGTATGAAGCAGAACAGATTTGTTTGGACAAAAGGGCTTACCTTTTACGAAGGACACTCAGTGACCAGGCAAGAGGCTCTGGAAGAAGTCATTATCTACAGTGAAAGAGGACTTGACAGAGGAGGCTGAAAGTTATTCTGTCTGAGAACTCCCATAGAGATTTACTTTCAGAGAATATTCCTAGCATCTTAAAGTATGTTTAGACTTACTTTCAGAGAAGCATGCTTGATGTGCTGCTGTGTTGGAAATTGCTAAAATGCCTAATAGAAGTAGTGTATGAAACTAGGTGTTAGCCTCAAATGGGTAACATAGTCACATTGTTGGTGACTGCTGCATCTTTGGAATAGGCTACCTATTCATGTGAAACAGAGCACCTCTATGACACTGTTAAAGAGGTACCCGGACAAGTGGATGGGGGACCATAAATTCTTACCGGGGATAGCACCCACAACCCTCCTGGACATGGGTAGCCATTACTAAATGCAATCTTGGGTATTAACTAGCATTTCTATGGTACTACATTGGGATCGAACAGCTAGGTTTGAAATGCCGTCCAGGTCAATAGCCTAGTAATTTCCTATGATCCTATGAACATTCAGGACAAACCAACAACAACAAAAAATCTCTGAAAGCCATGTTCAGTGAATACAATCTTAAACTTTTTGCAGGGTGCAAGCCTCCCCGCATACCCCCATGTGCAGGAAGACCCCAACCCCCCCCTAACATATATATCAACTCAATAATCATACAACAGTAGAGAAAGGGCAGCACCAGACTTTCACTAGAAGCAGCTTTCAGTAAGAAAGTTATTACACTGCTGTCTACCACAGAAATAGTGCTCAGCAAAAACATATATTCCTCATGTATAATATGGGCCCAAAACTAAAATACAAAAATTCACTTCATTTACCAGGACCAGATGTAAGAAACACTTCTCATGAACTACTTTTAACTCACTCCTATAATGTAAATGGAAGTTGTTAAAACATTTAACCCTAGATGACACAATTTACTACTTCAATGAAAACATTCTTAAGATCCTGAATTCAATAGCCCCAGAAGTTTACTAGCCCCATGGTTTAAAACAGAAATTAAGAACAGTTATATGAATGAAAATGACAAACCTTGGAAAGATTGGCATCAGCTAAAAATTACAAACCCCTTTAAAAATAAAACCAAAAATATCATACAATAAATAAGAAAAAAACTACTCCCTCAATCTGCAGTCATCAGTTATTAAAAGTCCAAAATATTTCTGCAATACTCTGCCTGCAGAATTAACTCATGCATCATTCAGGCCACCATTTCATTACTAGGCCATCAAACATCTACCAGCAATAACACTGTACTTGGATGCTTCTCCCCTAGATCAACAGCAATTACTGGGGCCATAACACAGAATTTGCACATAGAAACTTTAACTTACAGCCCATCCCCAGAGATCAAATCAAAACACTCCTGAAAAAATAAAACTTTAGATTCTGATCATCTCCCATTCAAAAATCTTAAAATAGCCATTAACATCACCATCTGTCCAGTATCAATACTTACTAATAGAGCTATTAAAAAACAGTATGTGCCAAAATTATGGAAGCAGCAATACATCATCCCTATCCACAAAGGAAGGTAAGAGTGTACTCTCACTAACTATTGACTAATAGCAATTGTACCTCTCATATCTACAATTTAAGAAAAATATATAACTAAAAAACTCATACTGCACTTACCACATAACAACCACTTGTCAACAGCACTAAATATTTTTTGTTTGTCCCTGGCCATTGTACAGATACAGTTGTCTTATCCTTTTTAAACACAATTAACAATCACCTAAACCAAAATTCTCTGACAGATTTATATTGCTAAACCTGTGTAAAACTTTCATTCTGCCATGACCTACTTCTTAGAAGGCTTATCCATCTAGGTCTGCCATGTTCACTGCTTAACTGATTCAAGATTTCCTCTCTGGTAGACCCTAATCGGTAATATGGAAAGACAGCTGATTTCATTTATTCCCACTGGAATTGGAGTACCTCATGGCTCTGTCCTTGGCCCTCTGCTTTTCAATATGTTTACCAGCAATATGCGTCAAATAGTTGAAAGCTTTAACATTATCATCTAGTATGTTGCTGGATCCACACTAATATGTTCTGCTGATTCCCCTACCCATCTTCAAAGAGAAACTCACTTTGTCTTTAAGAAAACAGAAAACTGTCTCACAGAATCACAAATGTAATTGAATACCAAGAAAACTAAATTAATGCTTTTCTACCTTAATACTACTCAACAAAATACTCCTTGCATGGTCATAACTTCAACAAATAAATAACTCTTAAATAAACTATCACATGAAATTGTAGATTAATATCTCAAGTTTGACCATCACATCAGCAATACAATGGCTAAAAGTTATGAAAAACTTGATATGTTATATAAAAGTAAGACATATTTCACACCACAAACTCAGTTTAAGATTGCCCAAAATAGTCTTATTCCCAAAACTGCATACACAAGTCTGATTTTAACAAAATAAGCCCCCCCCCAAAAAAAACAGTAATATAGAAACTCGAAAGATGCTGCAAGAAAATCACTACATTTGCCACCATTCCACCTAACTATTCACTGTACACCTCTTCATGAAATACAATAGCCAGTGCTCCATAGCATATTACATTACAATCAGCTTAAAGCTGTAACTAGCATCCTATTTGAGCCAAATAAATGTTCAGCCTTTGCTTACATCATTGCAAAATATTAACCCAGGAGACAACCCAGATCATAACTTCTAAGCCAGATATCTATTATTAAATCAAACAATCATTATGGTGATAGACTGTATGCAGCCATTGTGTTACAAAACTATGAGATTCCACCCTCCCCCCAGAAATTATAGATTAATTTAATTACAGGCTCTTGCAACAGAAATTAAAATAATACCTAGCCAATCAAAGGACCTGCCATTTTGCAATCAAATATGAGCATATCTTAAACCGCTGTGATATCTAACTTAGTTACATTTTTCCTAGTTTTACATCTTTCAAGCAAAGGGTAAAAAGGTTACACAAACAAACCATTCAGTAAAAATGCAAAAAAGACTCAGCCAAGCTAGATAGGATATATGCAAATGACCCCTTAAGGACATACCAGTGTTTAAGCTACATGGCTTCTGAATGCCCATGACATTTTAATTTTAAGTCTTGACTGGAGTGCCTTCTGTGTGGAGTCTGCATGTCCTCCCTGCGGTCAAGTGGCCTCCGAAAGACATGTGTGAATGGGCGTGCCTTCGCTGAAGGTTGGGCATCGGGCTGGCAACTCAGCACCATAAAAAAATCTACTGCCAATCATTAGCGGACCGGAATTCTGCTGTGGCGACCCCTAACTGGGAAAAGCCGGAAAGACAAACAACATGGCCAATAAAGCCAAACCATACTAGCTGTAGATGGTTCTATGTCAAAAGATCAAATGGACATATTGTTGAAACACATATGGTCAAGACCATATAATCGACAATTCAGTCCATTGAAAAAATTCCAAGCCCAAACAACACCCACATACAATAGAAACAATACATTTGCAGGGGACCAATCCCCTGTACCTCCCACTGCTAATTATAGACCAATTGTGAGCTCGCACTACAGTGGGGAAATGGGCAAATTTCCTAATCCGCACTGTAAAGTGATCACAGCCAAAACTGTTCAGTGAACTGAATTGTCAATCATATGGTCTTGATCATATGGGTTTTGATGATCTGTCCATTTGATATTTTGACTTAGACCCTCTGTAGATATACCATGTTTCAGAGTTTTGTGACCTTGTCCATACAGCATAAGTGGATTGATCATCTATACTTTAGAAACATGGGGCTTAAAACCCAGCTGATGTCCTTAAAGATTAAAGTGCCCAAAAATATCCCAATCAACATCAAGGCAAAAGGCAAACAGGTTACACAAACCATTCAGTAAAAATTGTGATACCTTAAACCTCCTGTAATGAAGACCCATGAGATAAATGCAAATGACTCATTAAATACCTACCAGTGTTTTAGCTAAATGGTTACTGATTGCCCATGATTTTATACTTTTTAAGTCTTTCTTGCAGTTTTTACTGAAAATGGACAATTTGTCAAGTCAAACTATTCAGGTCAACAATCATCATCATCAACCCCCTTTTTTCCTCAATTTTGTACATGGGGTCAGGGTATCATGTCAAGTGTCTCTATCTCTTTCATAGGTTCATAGATGATTACTAGGCTAATGACCCAATCACCTTTACAAGCCTAGCTAATAATATCCAGTATATGACAATAATATATCTTAATTCTCCAGATATGGCATGGGGTAGTATCAGGGTGGTGGGTCTCTGGGTTTTGGAGCCTGAATCATTTTTACTGACTGTACATGGGCAATGCCCAGGGAGTGAATTTATATTTTTCCATCCATTTATCCAAATTCTTTTTGAAGAGAGTGAGGAGCAAGCTTTTGTTTTATGAAGAAGTGGAGTTTTTAATCCATTATATGAGGTAGCCTTTGGAATATGAATCTGCTGCTCCAGCGAGTGCTGTTAGAATCACAGATAAAGTTCACGTCTATGGAATGCATAACTCCCATATAATTTTTCTTGAGAAAATGTAACATTTTCATCAGGGCTGGATTAGAGAATCCCTTGTAGGTCAGGCATAAATCACCTCTCAGTAAACTATATGAGATGGAGTAAAAGATAGGGCCTTTAGTCAGTCTGCATAAGACATGTGTCTTACGCTTTGTATATTTTTAGTGAGAAACCTTTGGGGCCATTCCAGTTGGTGTAAGTGCCTGGCTAGGTACATGCAGAAGGGAGCATTGTACTCAATTATGGGCCTGATGAGGGCTGAGTACAAAGGCACTATGACTTCCTTTGATCTTGATGCCTTGCCTTTACTTATAAGATGAGCCACATAGAAGGATTTCCTCACTACAGTAGCTACCTGGTGGTCAAAGTTTAGGTTACTATTTGTGTTCTTAGGTCCCGCACCACTGGGTCTACTTTTAGGGTATGCTATCGATATTATAATTTGCAGGGATATCTGATTTACAGAAGGGTATTATTATGCATTGTTTTTAGCATTTAATCTCAAACTATGGTTTTGGCACCAGTTGTTTGTCATTTTTAGGACTGTTTGTAGGATGTCAACATCATTTGGGGATTCAGTGATTGCTCCCTTTTACAGTAGTAAGACAACTTGATGAGCCAGAGGCCCCCAACATTGGCCTTCACTTCAGAGAAGTATATACCAAACAGAAGGGGTCCCAACACTGAGCTGTGGGACACCACTAGTAATAGGTTTCTTATTAGAAGTGTCTTCAGCTGTTTGGAAAACATTTGTCCTATCAGTGAGCCAGTTTGCTATCCATCTGATGATATAAGGGTTTATGCCTAACTCAGTAAGCTTATCTATGACCCTGGGTGGGGGATTGTGTTGAAAGCTTTGACCAGGTCTAAATAAGCAGTGTGTACTGTTTTACCCTCATCCATGGCAATGGTGACTTTCTTGAAGAAGTCCACTGGACCGAGCGGGCAAGACTTCCCTTTAAGAAAGCCAAATTGGGTCTGGTCCAGTGTTTGCAAAGTTCCTATGTCAGTATTGATCAGGTCCATGATAATTCTTTCCATGACTTTGCAGATAAGACTGGTCAAGGTTGTGGATCTGTAGTTCCCTGGGTCAGTTGATGGGCTCCCCTTGTGCAGTGGGACAACTGCTGCAGTCCTCTATTCCTCAGGGACAAAGCCCATCCAGAGGCTGTTGTTAAAGAGGTTTTCTAGTGGCCCTGATAGATTCTGTTTTAAGCTATTTAACAAGCTCATGGAATGTCACTAGGACTGATGGATCCCTTGTAATAACTGGTAGGGGGATGGTTGTGGGTATTTCTTGGTGTGTGATAGGATGTGATGGGAGAGATGTTTGAACTGAATGTGTTCATGTTTGTCTTGACATCAGTCTTTGAGCAGGTGAATCAAGTGTCTGGTATTGAGGAATGTTTTGAAGGTTCAGTAAATTAAGGAATACATTGGTTCCTTCCCTTTTGGACTTTTCCATCAAATGTTTTGAATTACAAACTGCATGCTTAGCTAAACCATTAGCTTGTGGATATTCTGGACTACTGGTTATATGAATGAAATCCCAAGATATAGCAAATTCTTTAAAATGTTGATTAGTAAATTGTGCACCGTTATCTGATATGACTTTATGTGGACTTCCATGAACTGTGAAATGTCTCTTTAGCTTCATAATCATTGCAATAGACAAGTTACTAAGTAAGTCAACATCAAACCAACCAGAATATGAATCAACAAGTACCAGATAGTGTTGACCATTCCATTTGAAAATGTCTACAGCAGCTGTGGACCATGGGAAATCAGGGATTGGGTGCAGCTGAAGAGATTCTTTCTGCTGATGAGATTTACTACTGTTGTAAACTGAACAGGAAAGTATCTCTCTTTCAATATCTTTGGACATAGAGGGCCAAAACACAATACATCTTGCCCTACTTTTAGATGATTCAGTGCCAGGGGCGGAGCCTAGATGGCCAATTGGTAACAGCTTTTCTCTTGAGTTCCACATCAGTTACTAGAAAACAGGAATTATTAAATAAAATTCTATCATCTACCATCTAAAAGTTGAATAATCTGCTCTAGAACGTATAATATACTAGATATTCAACTTTGAAGAGTGTTCTTAAAGATTTTCCTGTCAAATTTTATGATTATTTACCTGAACAGAGATGAACAACTCAAAACCTTCACATTCTGATTCTTCACTAAAAAAAGAGATCCAGTCTATATCTGCCACTCTTCAGTTATCTTTAAAGATGGTCAGATTTACTGATAATCTTGAAAATTTAAAGGTAAACTGTCAACAACAAACAGATGTTTTAAAGGAAATTCTCCGGAAACAACAATCTAAAATTTTGGACAATGAAACTTCTCTGAGTGATATAGATGGAAGGTTAAAAGAAGATGAATCTCAGACTGATAAATAAAGATGATGTTGAAAATAGAGAAAGGAGAACTAATATCAGAATTTTCGGTGTTCCTGAGAAGACAGAAGGAGAAGACATCATCTCTTTTCTAAGTGCCTGGCTTCCTGAAATTTTGGACTTAAAAGAAAGTTTGTCCTATGGAATTGAAAGAGTACACAGAGCTATTGGGAAACCTGTTCCTTCTTCTCCTAATGCTTCCCCAAGGTCAATAATTGTGAAGTTCCTATTCTTTCTAGACAAAGAACTTATACTAAAAACAACCTGGAGGAAAAGTCCTTTGTCATTCAAAGGAAATCAAATAAGGTTTGACAATGACTATTCCACAAGAGTTCTAGAAATGAGAAAAAACTCTTGGCCATTTGTAAAACTATTAAAGCAAAATAAAATTAAAGCTCGACTTGTCTATCCAGCTAAAATCAAAATTACTCATCAAAATGAACTGAGAACTTTCAATAATATCGAAGAAGCTGTTTCCTTTATTCAGAACAAAAATATCATTACAATCCCAGAATGAATGGAATGGTCACCATCTTCAACTCTCAAAAGATCATCTGACAAAAATAACTGGTCAGATGTAAAGAAGAAGAAGCTATAGACTGGTCTTAAAAGTTTTGGACTTTTAAGTTCTCTCAAAGATCAACCTACACTATAAAATGTTCATAAACATCTAAAAAGTATGTACCACTAATTTATTTTATTTGGAAATACTCTTTTACTCACTTTTTCAATGAAATATATAACATGAATTAAAATTAAATTTCTCTCATATGAATAGAACCGTTTAAAATATTACATAACATAGATTCTGTGTACACATGCTTTTACTTTATTTTAAATTCTAACCTTTTAATGGTTTTAGGATTTCAATCATATGGTTAGGAACACAAAAGTTAATCATCAGAGTTAGTTTTATATACATATGTGTTTACTGAAATGTGTTTGACAACTTTGTTGGAACGTATCATTCTGTCAAAACTTGTTTTTCTTTTTTTCACATATAATCACTTCATCTGATTTAAACTAGCATTTCAGCATTCGAAACTGACAGTTAGTTGCTTTCCTTCATGAAATGTAGTCTCGAGCTATGTTTCTGGAAATGAGGTGGTTTGTCTTCTCTTGACTGCATTTGTGACTGTTTGGATGCTTAGATTCAAGCGATATGAGTAGATCACTTTTGATAGTGAACTGAGTGTCATGATGAGCCTTTATGTATAGTTTCCCTTTATTTATACATATTTTTTTTTCTCTTGGAACTAGCATACAGCTCATACTGTTTTATTTACTGTTTTTCGGTAGTTAGTACTTGCCTAGAGGATATGTAAAATATTAAAAAATGTTTATTTAAAACTTTACTAGTTTAAAAGTAATGTTAGTTAATTCTGTATCTGGCTTTCGCATAGAATTGGTTCCCATAGTAACGTAAGCTGCGATATGCTAATTAAAGATGCCATCATGCCCAAACATTCTGAATAAATTAATGTACTAAATAAGTGAACATTTTGGCTTCTCATACGTTTGATATATGTAATCGTATACACTAGTATTTACATACGTGCTATAATGCTTGTATATCTGTATGTTTAACTATTAAAACATTCAAGCACTAAAAAAACATTATCTACTGTTAGAAGGCAGACTTTGTTTTAATAATACATTTTCTGAATGATAGGAAATATTAAATATTGTCATTGTTGATGACTGCAGTCCTTGGTAATTTACCAGAAAGCCACACTTTTTTGTGACTGGTGAGCCAGAAATAGGAGATAAAAATCTTGAATTTTGCAAGGTTCTGTGTAGTCGAGAGGTATGTAGAGTTTTATAAAACAGTTCAGTTAGTAGATTTGGCAGCAACAGTAATATACGGTTAATAAAAAGAATACTAAAAATTAATTGTGTGTGTGTGTGTGTGTGTGTGTGTGTGTGTGTGTGTCTGTGTGTGTGTGTGTCTGTCTGTGTGTGTGTGTGTGTGTGTGTGTGTGTGTGTGTGTGTCTGTGTGTGTGTGTGTGTGTGTGTCTGCGTGTGTGTATGTGTGTGTGTATGTGTAGGTGTTAACTGATCAGTCATAAATAGACAAATAGAGGTTTAGAGAATCAAATGCGGGAAAATATGAATGCAAGGAAGTAATTTTAATAATAACAGAGTAAAGCTTTAATATTCTGTGCTATAGCCATACTACTTAGCTATCCTTGTTTTGCGAACGGCCTTTATCTGCCTTGTTTTCTTTGTTACTCATAAGATATAAGTATGTGCGGTTTTCTGGGGGATTACTGATGATTAGTGGTCAATATATAATGACTGACTTTAATGTTTGTGTGCAGTAATCTGAAGTGACACATTAGGCAGGTGACTGGTTTCGGGCAGAAGATAAGGAGCAAAGGGTAATGGCCCATGAGTTGAAAATAACCTGGATTCAAACTGTATTTAATAGGGCATTGCATGTTATGACTTGAGACTTTATGAGCATTCCATGTAGTCACTTCAAGCTATGTAAGCACTCCATTTAGTGTCATCAGACTTTACACATTCCATATAATGAGAATAAGTACTATAATCATTTCATGTTGTTTTGACACCAGCTTCTTTAAACAATTCAAGCAATGACCTCACAGTGTACTGTGGACTCGGGGCTTTATTTTTTTATGTTTTTTTTTATTGATCATATCTTACGAATCTTATCAAGGATGCTAGTTCCTTGCTATAATGATTGTTATTATTATTGATCATATATTACGAATCTTATCAAGGATGCTAGTTCCTTGCTATAATGATTGTTATTAACATAAAAGCATTAAAAACAAAAGTAAATATGTTTTAAATGAAATGAATATTTTTATTATTAACATGGCATTCTTATTGATATCTTCATTCTGAGATATATAATTTCTGCGAGTCACAGGTACACATAAAATGTGATTTTAAATATTCCTAGTTTGATTCTGTATACATGGAATTTTATTTAAATCCAGACAGAAGCCTAGGACATTAACTACATTCCTTTAATTAGTAATATTCCTCATAGACGTACAAATGGCAATTGATACAAGCTTTGCTGAGAAGTAAACGTTGTATAACTAACATCATTTGTAAGTAATTAATCATTTTTACAGTGGCTTTGTGCTTTATGCTGTTGAATTTATATCACAAATCTTTTTAAAGTATTCAGCTTTCATTGGGTTGCTATGTTATCATAACCAGTTTTCCTGATGAGAATTTAAATAGTGGAGAATATGGAATTCTGGATGTTGCATGAGGTCGTGATGAAATTTATTGGAATGTCACAAATGATAAATATTGTTTTGAGCAGTAAATTCGGCTTGCTTTTTTCCATTGCTCTAAATTTAGATGTGAGGTAATGATATTAAGTCATATTAAATTCTATAAAATGAATATGGAATAGTGAGACAATGACATTTTATTGTGGAAAGCTTAAAATTTTGAGTAACTGTAACTAGTTATATACTTAATTAGAAGTATTAATGAAATGATGACTAATATAATTTCATTTATTTAGAGTCTTATGACTTATTACATCTCATGAATGATTTCTTAGTATGCTAATGTCTTTTAGCTATCAACATACATTGATTAATAGGTATTTATTAATTTAGTTATCAGTTGTATTATACTAACATCACTTTCCTTCATAATAAAAATAGAGAAACTATAAAGTATTTTGAAATTGTCATAGTCTGATTTACAATACATTTAACCTTGAAATATTTTGGTAAAACTTCTTCATTTATTGTTAGTCAGGCTTCTATTTCTAGTTTAGTGAAGACTGTATGATTTTATAGAGACTTTTAGTTTATTAACTATTTAATCATATTAGTATTCTTATATAATGTTCTCAAATGATGACTCTAATGTTTTATTGTTTCTTCTCATTGTTGTTAACAGTATTAGTTTACTTATCAATTCTGATACTATTGTTTATATAATCAATTGTATACTTCAATACTTATCTTTGTTAACCTATTCATACATATACACTATTAAACTATTAATAATTTGATTATGCAAAGATTCATATAGTAATCGAAACATGTGCCTTACAATTAATTAATTCTTTTATTTTCTTTGTTTTTTTTTCTCTTAACTATTTAAGTCTAAAAACACTGATCATAATCAACTTATATATTATATCAATATTTGTTGTTCTCTCGTACTAATTAACTTATAAAATATACATAGATTTCATATATTGGAGCCTCAAATTAGGCAATATTTTCAAATCTTTGGTATGATGGATAATCTGATTGGATATTTTTGTCCTCTCAGATTAGGAATAGATTTCATTCCATGTCAGATAAAGGTTTTACTGAAGTTAACTTATTCTTTTAAAAATGTTTTCTTCTTTTTCAGGCCTCAACTTAATTTTAAGTTTTATCTTTTTAATGAAAGTTAACAATTTATTTTTAAAATATAGCTTCTTCAGGAAGGATATGCAGGATTTAAATAATACAAGTATTTGTTACTATATAATTTCAAAATTCCAACTTTTGAGCAAATAAGATGGAATTAACCTTTCTTTCTCTAACTGATAATGGTTTAAATAATCCAGTGAAGAGATCTAACTTATTAAAATACTTAAAATTAAATAAAGCACAAGTAATCTTTCTACAAGAAACCCATTTTAAAATTAATGATAGTTTTATTTGGAATCTAAATGAATATTTAAGAATATCCAACTCTTCATATGTCAAAAAACTAGAGGAATATTAACATAATGGAAGAAAAGCATTATCTCTCCTCAAATTATCTATAATTATGAGGATAAAGAAGGTCTTCTATCGATTATAATAATAAAATATAGTACTAGGATCTGGATGTTAGTTAATGCTTATTGGTTTCCTGGTATTGGTGTAAGAACAATAAAAACACACTTAGAACTTATAATTAAAAATTCTAAGGGTAGCCTGATCCTAAGAGGGGACTTCAACTGTTTATTCAATGATTCAGAAACTTCTAATAAAAAATATTTTCGTAATACCCCTATAGGGAAGCATTTTAAAAAATGGACAGATAATTTACAGTTATTTGATTTATTTTAGCTTAAAAATAATAATTCTCTGGATTTTTCTCATTGTGATTTTAGATAAAAGACTCATACTAGAATTGATAAAATTTTTATATCTTAAGATTTAAAAACAAAAATACAATACTTTACAATAATCCCGTGTCCTATATCTGATCATAATGCATTAATTTTTCAACTACAAGCAGACTTTAAAAAATTGTCCTACACTAAAAGAATTCCAGCCTATATTACCAAATTAAAACAGTTTAAACCTTGGTTAGATTCAGAAATAAAATTTTTCTTGGATACAAACCTAAATAGTAAAGTAAACATAGTAATTATCTGAAATTCCTTGAAAGCTTATTTATATGGCAGAATTATTACATGGTTTAATAATAAAACAAAGGAATGGGAGTCTAAACTATCTAACTTACAAAAACAAATCATATTACTTAACAATGATAATACAAAAACTTTCTTAAATAGTAAAAAGAAAGTAAATCTTTAAATAAAAAATATAATGATATTCTAACTCACAAAACTAATTTAGCTTTAGAAAAATTAAAATTAAATTCCTTATCAGTTTCTCCAAAGTATATGCGTAATCTAGTATTGAGAATTAAAAGACACTCTATTGAAAATAATATTGTGAGTGTGTTTCATGAAGGAAGAAACAATAAAAAGTGTCTGATATAGGGAATGTTTTAGATGCCTTTAGATTTCACTTTTCAGAACAATACAAAAACAAAAAACATCAATATAAAGTTTCAGATAAGGATCTGGACCTTTCTAAAATAAAAAGCTTACCAGAAAACTTAATAGATGAAATTCAAAAAAAAAAAAATTCCTTAAAAGAAATTAATGAAAAAATTTAAAGAAAGTAAAAGCAATAAATCACCAGGAATAGATGGTATTATTAATGAGATTTGTAAGCTTCTACCACACTCAGCAGTATCAGTTTTACATAAGGCTCTAAATACTTACAAGGTATAATTCCACTTCATGGAAATATTCATTAATTACCCCTATACTAAAAGAAAATAATGATTCTCATTTGTGCAGTTCATATAGGCCAATTTCTCTGATCAATAATGGTTATAAAATCTTAATGTCTATTTTAGTTAATAGATTCAAGAAATCACTAACGCAACTTATCACTGAAGATCAAACGGGTTTTATATATAATAGACATACTCAAGATAATATACAAAGAATTATAACTACCATAGATATTTTGAATAGAGAAAACCAAGAAGCTCTCATAATTGCCCTTGATATTGAGAAAGTGTTTGATTCACTAAATTGGAATTTTTCTCTTTAAAATTCTTGAGCTATATAAGTTTTCTATTTAATTTATTTCTTATTTAAAACATATTTCTAATAATTTATCCTACATAAAATTAGGTCCATTTGTGTCTGAATCTGTTGAAATAACTAAAGGTACTAGACAAGGATGCCCAATGTCCCCAATCTTATTTGCTTTAGCAATAGAACCTTTCTCCTTGACAATACAATCTAATTCTAAAATTAAAGGATTTAATATAATTAATCAATTTGATTCTAAGATAATGTTATTTGCAGATGATATTCTACTTACTTTAAAAATTTCAGAAGAGTCTTTACAAGAATTAGATCTATTAATTAAAAAATGTTATTGTATTTCAGGATTAAAAATTAGCAGTTCTAAATATAAACATATAATTTTAAATAATAAAAAATTAATGATAACATTAAATTGAATACAAATGAAAGTATTGGGAAACGGGTCTCTTCTTTAAAATATCTAGGAGTTGAAATATCTGAAAATCTTGATTTAACTTTAAATACTAATTATAATAACATTGTAAAAATATTAAAAGATCTTACAGAGAAATGGAATAATTTATATTTAAATTTTGAAGATAGATCACAATTAATTAAAATGATTTTGTTACCCAAAATAAATTATATTGCTTTATCTATTCCTGTACTATCCAATAAAAATACTTTAAAAGCAATAAATAAAATTCTATTAAAATTCTTATGGCATCCAAAAAAATCGAATAGCTTTATCAAATCATGTTAGACCATGGGAGTTAGCAGGAATATATTTCCCAGATATAGACTCATATATTAAAGCTTCTAATCTTAGAATGATTTTAAACTGGAGTAATCCAAACTATTCTTCAGCTTGGAAATCCTTACAGGCAGCCATTATACTAAATGAAAATAAATTAATAGAAAAATTACAATTTCATGATCTAAGTAATAAGATTTGGTATGCAGTTTGTATTAATTTACAATATAATACTACTAAACTCACTAACCTGAATTATATAAACTCTATTTATAATACTTTTAGAAGTTTTGTTAATAATAATATTAATATTAAATTGTGGATACAGTTACTATTTCCTTTCAAAATTATAAAAAAACTTCTTCAATGATATTAGTATGGATATTCTTAGTAATTGGGAAGAGAAAAAAATGTACATGTTGGTATCATTGCACAATAAATTTAGTTACCCTAGATGCACATAATTTAATCAAAATTTTTAATTTACCTAAATCAGATTGGTAAGCTCTTAATAGTTTAATTCCATTCACTCAAGATTTATGCAGAACAATAGAAACCTCTTCTTTTAATTATTTGCCCAAATGTATAGCTCTTATACGTGGAACATTACAAGAAGAATGCACTTGGAAAAATTTAACATCAAAACTTTATAAAATTATTATTAATTACAAATCTAGTCCTAATCAGAAATTTTGGGACTTTATTACTAAGGATTTTACGTTGTCTCTAACATCTGAAAATAAAGCTAATCTTTTACTTTTTATTAAATTAACTTGTAAATTGCAGGTTTGGAAGATTTTTTTCTTGGAAATTTTTACATAGAGCCTTTTACACTCCTAAAAAAATCGCTAAATTTAATCTCGCTAAGGAAGTAAAATGTTGGAGATGTTCAATAGTTTGTAAAGCTGATTGTCTCATATTTTTTATGAATGCTCTCATATAAGGAAATTTTGGGAAGATATTGCTAAATTTCTTCAAGCTATTTTCAGTGATTCCTTTATTTTATCAAAATATTTAATTTTTTTGAATGTAACTGATTTTATTATATTGAATAATAATAATAAATATATTCTTTGGTCAATATTGGCAGTTGCCAGAAAATGTATTACGAGAAAATGGAAATCACCTTCCATTCCAACTTTTGAAGACTTCATGACTTTGTTGGATAAAGTAGCATCAACGGAAATACAAGCTAAAGAATTAAGAATTTTTCCCAAAAATGGACTAATAATCCTTGGAAGAAGGTTTTATCCCTTATTAAGACAATGAATTCAGATCTACTCTCAATCAACTAATTAACTTGGAGTTTGGATTGTTGAATTTTATATATTGTTGTGTCTTTCGGCTTTTCCCGGTTAGGGGTCACCACAGCGGAACTCCGGTCCACTAATGATTGGCAGTAGATTTTTATGTACCAAGTTGCCAGCTCTGACGCACAACCTTCAACGAAGGTATGCCCATTCATGCATGTCTCCACACAGAAGACGCTTTAGCTGAGAATCAAACAGGACAACATCTTACTGTGAGGTGTTAACGCTACCGCAGCACCACCACCGCAGTATATTGTTGAATCTTATATGGCCTTCTTTATATATGTATATAATTTGCTATTCTAATATATTGTTTGAGGCCTTTGTAAATTTTATATATAGTTTACCATATTTCGTTTTTCAAATTGTAAATGTAAATTCAAAATGTTTTCTTTTTCTCTTTATTGGAAAACAATAAAAAATCTTTGAGTTAAAAAAAGATGATTCAGTGCCTGGGTGACCACTGTGCAGGATTGTTAAGTATTTATTTTGCAATGATTTAGGAGCTACCACTTTAGGACCTTTAATAATGATACCATCTTCCACAATGAGTTCATCTCTGTATGGGAAATACCGCTGAAGTTCAAGTGACAATCTTGTTGGCAATTCTTGGTTAATAATATTACTCAGCCTTTAAAAATTTGGGTCTCTAGCAGTATGGTTTCTTAACTCATCAAGCTGTGATGATGAAATGTATTTGATTTCCATAACTTCAAAATCTGTCTCATTTTCATGTTGCTGTAACATCTTTCTGAGTGCTCAAGACAAAGCATCTCCAAGATACCTGTTTACCTTTGTTGTATACCATGCTGAAACTGTATTTTTGCAATTTTAACATGAAACGTGGCAATCTTTCTGGAGTGGTATCTATTGGTTTATTCAAAATCATTACCAATGGCTGATGATCTGTTTCGATCTGAATTAGTCTTCCGTATATATAGTTATTGAATTTGAAACATGCAAACACAACTGCAAGAAGCTCTTTTTCTATTTGTGCATAGTGCGTTTTTGTTTGAGTCAGAGTACGAGATGAATATGCAACTGGAATGCCATCCCGAAGACATGCTGCGCCAAGACAATATTGCAAAGCATCACAAGTGAGAGTCACAGATCTATGAACATCATGGTATTTCAGTGTATGTGGACTGGAAATTCTTGTTTTCAAAGAATCAAATGCTTCTTGATGCTGCTCATACTAAGGATACTTTATATCTTTGCATGTGAACTCATGTAATAGTGCAGAAAGCACACTAAGATTAGGAATGAACTTTCCTAAATAGTTAATCATACCAAAGGAATGCTGTAAAGATGTAACATTCTCTGGAACTGGCATTTCATTGATTGATGTCACCTTTGATGGATCAGGTTGAAGGCCTGAACTTGTGAATATTTGACCAATGCAGGCAACTTATTTCAGTTTGAATTGACATTTCAAAGTATTCAGCTTGAGGCTGACCTCACATGCACACTGTAGAACTTTCCTGTGGTTTCTGTTATGTTCTGTTTCACCATTGCCTCCGATGATACTATCATCAACTATAATGGCACACGAATATCCTGCCAATATTTGTTCCATGGCACATTGGAATACTTTGCTGGCAGAACTGATCTCAAATGGCATCTTCAAAAATCTATATCTCCCAAATGGTGTGCTAAAAGTCATTATTAAAGACAATTTGCGATACAATGAAATTTGCCAAAAGAAGTTCTTAGCATTTAAAACTGAGAACACAGTGGAATTCAGCATTAATGCTGCTATCTCCTGTACTGTATGCATTGGGTGATGGGGACATTTAAGAGCTTTATTTAAGTCATGAGTATTAACACATATTCGAATATCATCTGAGCTTTTCTTATGGGTTACTAACATTGATGATACCCATTCAGTATGTTCTGACACAGGAGTGAGAACATCAGACTTTACCATTTTGTCTAACTCTGCTTTAACTTTACTCTGCATTGCTACTGGAATATTACGTGCTGGTCGAACAACTGGGTTTACCTCATAGGTTCATAGATTTATACTAGGCTATCTGCCCTAAGGCATTTATAAGCCTAGCCCAAAGTTTTGTGGCTTACGCCACCCCTTATGTTAACAAATACTGTGCCCATTAGTTTGTTGTGCCTCTGCCCAGCAGTAACACAGAGATGATTCCCGGGGTAAACCTACGATCTCCCATCCACCGGTCAAGATTTACCTTGAACAGAGCCAGCGAGGTGCTCTGCCTCACATGGACTGGGATTTTATTCCACAGCATAGGGAGTCTCTGCGTGACAAATCTATCCCTCCAGCATGTCCTATTTATATCCATGCTAAGGTTTAAGTCGCTTGCTCTAGTGGATCTGGTAGATTTGGATTTTGTTGAGGTGGAACATGTCCATTAATTCCGGGTTGGACATAGCTTTGTATGTCAGGCACAGGTCACCTCTGAGCAGACGGTATGTGACTGAATAGAGCTGGAGTTTCTTCAGTCTGGCAGCATATGACAGATTTTGGAGTCCCTTTATCCTTTTGGTGAGGAACTTTTGGGGTCTCTCCAATTGCTGGAGGTGTCGGGTGAGATACATCCTGAATGGGGCATTGTACTCGATCATTGGTCTGATAAGTGAAAAGTACA
Source organism: Protopterus annectens (assembly GCF_019279795.1). NCBI lineage: Eukaryota > Metazoa > Chordata > Ceratodontiformes > Protopteridae > Protopterus > Protopterus annectens. Next base: position 348,688,627 of record NC_056741.1, on the reverse strand, counting down.
GGGGAACAATGACCTCACTTGATCTGGATGTGAATCCCTTCATGATCAGGTGGGCAATGTAGAAGGTCTTTCTAACCACTTTAGCAATGTGAGTGTTAAAAGAAAGGCCACTGTCAACCTGGGTCCCCAGGTCCCTGCTAAACTCTTCTGTGCTTAGTGGATTGCCACCTATATGGTAGCTTGGGGTTACCTTGTTTTTCCCGAAGGGTATGACTATACATTTTTTGGCATTTAACTTCAGGCCATGGCTCTGGCACCAGCTATCAGTTTCCGTGAGACCCCTCTGAAGGATATCTGTGTCCGATGTACTTTCCACTATGGCACCCAGTTTGCAGTCATCTGCAAACTTTGTCAGCCATAGTCCTCCTATGTTTGCCTGTACTTCTGAGAAGTAGATGCCGAACAACAGGGGGCCAAGGACTGAGCCCTGTGGGACACCACTTGTGACCGGCTTGGAGTCTGACATGGCACCAGCAACTCTAACCCTGTGGGTTCTGTCCTTTAGCCAGTTTGCAACCCATCTTGTGACATATGGGTTTACATTTAAGCTGGTAAGTTTCTCTATAATACCCGAGTGGGGTATTATGTCGAAAGCTTTTGCAAGGTCAAGGTAGGCTGTATGGACTGCCTTTCCCTCATCAATGGCCTTGGTGACTGTTTCGAAGAAGTTGACCAAGTTCAAAAGGCATGATCTGCCCTTGACAAAGCCAAACTGGGTCGGGTCCAATGTCTGCAAGTCCCCTATGTCTTTGTTTATGAGTTCCATTATGATCCTCTCCATAGCTTTGCAGACCAGGCTTGTTAAGCTTATGGGGCGGTAATTACCAGGGTCCGTAGAGGCACCGCCTTTGTGGAATGGGACCACAGTTGCCGTACGCCACTCCTTGGGCACGTATCCTGTGGTAAGGCTAAGATTAAACAGCTGCCTTATGTGCGGGTTTAGTTCCTCGTTGAGTTCGTGTAGCACACAGCCGGGGACACCATCTGGTCCCATTGATGCTGTGTTTTTAGCTTTAGAGAGAGCAGCTTTCACCTGCGCATTTGAGATGTCTGGGAGGCTACACTCTGCTGGGATAGTTATCTCTCCTTTTGGGGGGGAGAGGGGGGTGAAGTTTGCGCTGAACCTGTCTGCCAGTATGTTGGCAATGTCTGTGGGTTCAGTGATTTTTGTATCATTTTGGACTAATTCTGAGCATATCTGGGAGTTTCCACCCAGGTTTCTAACATAGCTGAAGAAGGCCTTATGATTGTCTTTTGAATCTATGGCAATTTTTCTCTCAAAGTTGGCCTTAGATGATTTTATGAGTGCTCGTATTTTTTTACTAATAATGATCAAGGGTGTCTTCTCTTTTATGGATTTTGCTCTATCGCATAACAGCTTTCTCCTCTTATTGTAAAGTTTGTTTATGGCTGGGGTCCACCAGACTGGACGTTTGCCCTTGGTGGAAAGAGTCTTGGTTTTATTAGGGATTGCCTGATCCATGCAGTCCTGGAGGTGTTCGTAGAAGGCATTTGTAAGGGCTTCCGCAGCTTGGGTTGTGGTTTCCACTGGCTCGGGGGCCTTGAAGGATACCACACCAGTCTTGAGTAGTGTGAAGTTTGCTTTAGAGAAGTTCTTCACTGTGGTCTTTTTTTTTTGGGGTGGGGGCGGGATGTGGATTTCCATTGAGATTAGTTTGTGATCTGATCTCACCAATGAGGGATATACTTCCGGTGTGGAGCATTTTGTCCCCATGTTTGTGATGATGAGATCTAGTATATTTTCTCCTCTTGTGGGAACGGTGACTAGTTGTTCCATGGCATTTGAATTTATGAACTCCAGGAACCTTTGGGCTAGAAAGTTGGGGCTTGAGTAATTTTCCCAGTCTATATTCGGGTAGTTTAAGTCACCCAATATAATGGTGTTTGGAGATACATTTATACCCTCCAGTGTCTTCAGGAAGGCTGTGTGGGGTTCCTGAGTTTGAGAGGGTGACCTGTAGCATGCTACAAATTGTAGAGCAGTTTTGCCTATGGTTAATTGCACCTGGATGGTTTCCGATGCTTCGTGCGTTGCCACCAACCTGGAGGTGTGGGTATCCTTGATGAATATGGATACACCCCCTCCTTTTGTGGTGTGGTCTGGGTTTTGGGGCCGGAACGCATGATATGATGTAAAACCTGATAGTGCCGGGGTGCTCTCAGGAGCCTTGAACCAGGTTTCAGTCACAGCACAGACATCGATGTTCTCCATACTGAGAAGGGCCTCGAGTGCGTGCATTTTGAGATTTAGACTTCTGGCATTGAGCAGCATTACCCTTAGTTTCTTCCCATTTTTGTTTTCTAGGGTGGTAGGTTTAGAATTTGAGCCTTGCCTAAAAACGGCACTATGGGCTGGCAAGAGCCTTAGCCCATATCCGGAATCCCAGGGTGACAGGTGCAAGCCGTCCCTTGAAGCAGCTTGGCTTGTCAAGCATGTCATCCCAGGCAGACAGACACTGGATCCCCTTTGAATGACACCAGAAATTAAGCCAATTGTTAAAGCTGATCATCTTGTCTCTATGTTGTGGCATCATTCTTGGTGAAGGAAGGATACTGCTCAGGGTCAGGGTCATACCTGCCTGGGCTACATAATCAGAGAGCTCCTCTATGTCTCTTTTCATGTAGTCCAGGGAGGTACGTCTCAGGTCGTTCACACCAGCATGGACAAAGACTGTGTCATATTTGTACTTGCTGTGGAGTGACCCGAGTGCTTGTGGTTCAGCTTCATGGAATATGTAACTGGAAGCTTGCCAAATTTATCTGTGAAGAGATCAGCATACACTCTGAAAATATGTTGTGAAAAACTACCATTTTCAATTGTATTTAAATAATGAACTTCTTTACTGAGTGAAATCAAACCCATACATAGGCTTTCTTTGAGGCCTAGTAATGACTGTACATCTCTGCAAACTATATAGAATTGCAAAATAGCACAAAAGAACTACAGTGCCATCTGTCTGAATTTTTTCACCACCATAAGCAACTAACTTTGTACAGTTTGTGTTGTCAAAATACTCTCCAGCTTTTACTTTTGCATAAGTTTTTACTGACATGACATTGCATTTGGATTCGGTGCCCACTTTGAGCTCTGTTGGTTTCTCATTCATTTGTACAGTACAAAATATTTCACTATTTGCTGGCGCACATTAATTTACTGTGTTAACTGTTACACCATTCCAAAATGGATTCCTGCAAGTAAGACATCTGCAAGGTCTCAAAATACCCACACATTCAAAAAAACGACCAGCAGATAGTGGTAGCTGTAGAAATATATATTTTAAACATTCAAGGCATCAGTTTGTAGTATGATCAAACCGGTTTCGGCTTATACTTCTCTAAGCCTTCATCAGTGTAAAAGTACAAATAAAATCCAACATTTATATACTCTGTCAGAAGCCTGAAGACTAATACGATAGCTCCCATAACCTGTACATAGAACAGATAGACATCTGGAAAAGATATTTAGATGATTGCTGGATGGTATTGAGATCGGATGAGGGACATTTGGCAGAGTCCGTTGAATATTTGAATGAAAAAAAAAATGGGGGATTGAATTTACGGTGAACCATGACAAAGAAAGGATTACCTTCTTGGATATGTTGGTGACCAAAGATTCAGATAATACCTTGACAACAGAGGTATACCATAAATTCCCTGAATATAATTCCCTTCTCCATGCCTTCAGCTATCATCCCTCACATATATGTAAAAATATTCCTAAATCTATATATATGAGGGTGAAATGTATATGCTCAGAGGATGACTCATACTTGCATTTCAGAGATGACTTGTCTAAATGATTTAAAGAAAGGGGCTATAAAACAGGTCACATTACACAAGCCAGAAATATAGTTAATGCAATGGATAGAAATAAACTTCTGCAATATCAAACTAAGCAGAATACAACTAAAGATAAATTTAGGCTAGTGACAACTTATGGTAGAAATACTGGGGCACTAATTGATAGTGTGCAACATAACTGGAACATCCTTACGACGGGCAATAAACTTTCTGGAATATTGGGAGATGAATGTCAATTTTCCTTCAGAAATGGTAAAAATTTGGCGTCCTTCTTTAATCATTATAATCAAGGAAGATATAAACCAAAAGATAGGTTACAAAGCACTATATATAGAAGGACAAGTTACCAAAAGATGTTTTCCATGTGGTCACTGCACACAATGTTGTAGGGTACTACAAACTAAAAGTTTTAGTAGTAAAAATACTAGTGTAGTATTTGATACCCCTTTTTTTTTTTTGCTAACTGCAGCTCAGACTGGGTTATTTATCTTGCCATCTGCAAATGTTCTGCTTTCTATGTAGGACAAACATCAAGAGCAGTGAAACAGAATATCAGAACACTTCAGTGAAATTAAGAATCAAAGAAATACAAATGCTTTGTTTAAACATACTGAATCTCACAAAACAGCATCCTTTCACTTTATCATTGACAGAATTTTGGGAATTAAATATAATAAATCTTAATGGCATGAATTACTTAATGCTAAAGAGAAAAAATGGATTATTAAACTGGGAGGGCTTTTTACCCTAGGACTAAATGAACACCTCTAATTGGTCTTCAGGTTTCTGACACAGTATATAAATGTTGGATTTTATTTGTACTTTTATACTAATGAAGGCTTAGAGAAGTATAAGCCAAAACCGGTTTGTTCATACTATATACTGATGCCTTGAATGTTCAAAATATATATTTCTGCAGCTACCACTATCTGCTGGTCATTTGGTTAACTGTTACACCAACCACAGAAACACCATCAACATAAAAAGATTAATTACTGCCATTTTAGCTTGTCACAGTCTCAATTTGATTCACTGCTTGCTTCAGATTAATCTTACTGTAAGCCAGTGCTAACTTGCAAAACTTTTTGAAATTATTTCACTTTTTGCATTTTTGACACTGCCGACCATAAGCTAAACACTTTTCTCATTTGGATTCATGACTGCCCCCACAATTGCAACAATTAACAATGGGATAAATGTGGTAAAGCTTTTCAGTTTATACTTATGAGGCTTAGTTGTCTTAAATTTCTGTTGCTCACTGTCGACATTTGCAGTATCAGTTACAGCAAGCATATTCATATGTTTTTCTGTGAGCTCATGTATCTGGCAAACTTCAATAGTTTTGCTCAGTGTTAATTCGCTATCATGCAGTAGAACTTTGCTCACTGTATCATTATTTATGCCACACACAAGGTGGTCTTTTATTAAATCATCTTGCAAATCCCCAAATATACATGTTTTTGCTTTATTTCGTAAATAAGTAACATATGCTACAATAGTTTTACCATACTTTTGATTTCTTGTGTTAAATCTATGCCTTTCCATCGTTATATTCGTCTGAGGGTTACACAGTTTCCTGAATTTACGTTTACTTTAAACAGTCTGAATCTTACTGCATTTCTGCTTGAGCAATAATTTGGCAGCTTTCTCCCTTTCCCACATAAACAGCAGGTGCATATACAAAAGAAAGTTCTCATTCAATGGCCTCTGAGCCAGCTATATTGAGAAGTATGAACACTCGGGTGTCTGAATCTTTATCAGAATGTGCAGCCGCTATGAAAATATCATATTCTTGTTCAAATACACACTAATTCTCTGCAACATTGCCATCAAATACCAATGGTTTGGGTGTGAGAAATCTGTCTAACATGCCGTTAAAGTAAATGCAAACACCTTATACACTTATCAGTTTACGAAATTCGTTTGATATGCCATAAAAGTAAATGCAAGTACCTGTAGCACTTCAGACTTTCTTTGCACCATGGAGTCTTATACAACTTACTGCGTACATTTGTTGCAGTTTGAAGAGATACAGAATGTACAACTTTGGACATTTCGTTGCACTTTGAAAGGACTGAAATGGCCTCTAACATTTCATTAAACTTTGCAAGAATTACACAACTTCGAATCTGGCTTCTGACACAATGTTAAATGATGAGTGGAGACATGATGGCAGTTTAACAGATGACTTATTGTACACTTGACATAGCTACTTCTGCATGCACATTCTGCATCATACTTGTTACATATGCTCAGTACAGTTACCTTAATACTGCCCCCCTGACCTGGAAACTTCCTTCAACTACAGTGGCTAATAAGGTACAGACAATAAAGCAAACAGGTACTAACTCCTCTATGCAGCTATGAATGTGGTTGCATGGTGCTTTTGCGTAGAAGTCAGAGTAGGCCTCAGTATCATAGGTTCATAGGTTCATACTAGGCTATCTGCCCTAGGGCATTTATAAGCCTAGCCAGAGTGTGTTTGGCTTTCGCCACCCATTTTAAATTAATTTTGCTATGCCCTTTTTCGAGGTTAGTATACTGTGCCTCTGTCTAACAGTGACACAGAAGTGATACCCGGGGTAAACCTACGATCTCCCATCCACTCATCAAGATTCCTCTTGAAGAGAGTCAATGAGGGACTCTGCCTAACCTGGACTGGGATTTTATTCCAGAGTGAAGGGAGCCTCTGGGTTATGAATCTGTCCCTCCAGCATGTCCTATCTATTTCAGTGCTGAGGTTCAAGTCTCTCGAGTGCGTAGCTCGATGGGATTTGGATTTTCTGAGGTGCAGCATGTCCATTAATTCCGGGTTGGACATGGCTTTATATGTCAGGCACAGATCACCTCTGAGCAGGCAGTATGCCACTGAGTAGAGCTGGAGTTTCTTTAACTGGGCAGCATATGGCATCTGTTTGAGCCCTTTGATCCTCTTGGTGAGGTACTTTTGGGGTCTTTCCAGTTGCTGCAGGTGTCAGGTATATCCCAAAAGGGGCATTGTACTCAATTATGGGCCTGATGAGGGATGAGTAAAGAGGCACAATGACCTCCCCTGATCTAGATGTGAATCCCTTCATGATTAGGTGGGCTATATAAAATGTTTTTCTAACCACTTTGGCCACGTGGTTGTCAAATGAGAGATTGCTATCAACTTGGGTCCCCAGGTCCCTAATTACTTCTTCTGTACTTAATGGATTACCACCTATGTGGTAATTTGTGGGCACTTTGTTTTTGCCAAAGGGGATGACTATACACTTTTTGGCGTTTAGCTTGAGGCCATGGCTCTGGCACCAGTTGTCTGTTTCTATGAGGCCCTTTTGGAGGATGCTTGTGTCGGCTGGAGAGTCGATTATGGTGCCCAGTTTGCAGTCATCTGCAAACTTGGTCAGCCACAGTCATTCCGTGTTGGCCTGTACCTCCGAGAAATATATACCGAACAAGAGAGGTCCCAGGACTGAGCCTTGTGGGACGCCACTTGTTACTGGTTTGGAGTCTGACATGGCTCCAGCAATTTTAACCATGTGGGTTCTGTCCTTGAGCCAGTTTGCAACCCATCTAGTGACATAGGGGTTTATATTTAAGCTGGTGAGCTTATCTATAATGCCCGAGTGGGGTATTGTATTGAAGGCTTTTGCGAGGTCCAGGTAGGCTGTGTGGATCACCTTCCCCTCGTCAATGGCCTTGGTGACTGTTTCAAAGAAATCAACCAGGTTTAAGAGGCAGGATCTGCCCTTAACAAAGCCGAACTGGGTAGGATCCAGTGTCTGTAGGTCCCCAATATCTTTATCTATGAGGTCCATGATGATCCTTTCCATAGCTTTGCAGATCAAGCTAGTCAGGCTTATGGGGCGATAGTTTCCAGAATCCATTGAGGCACCACCTTTGTGGAGAGGGACCACTGTTGCTGTACGCCACTGTTTGGGTACATGTCCTGTAGTAAGGCTGAGAATGAGCAGTAGTTTTATGTTTGGGTTTAGCTCTTCTTGGAGTTCATGTAGGACGCAGCCCGGGACACTATCTGGTCCCATTGATGCTGTGTTTTTTGCTTTGGAGAGGGCAGCTCTTACCTGAGCATCTGAGATGTCAGGAGGGCAGCACTCTGCTGGGATAGATATTTGCTCTTTTGGTGGGGGGGGGGAGTTTGCACTGAACCTGTCAGCTAGGATGTTGGCAATGTCTGTGGGTTCGGTGTATTTTTTGTCATCTTGAACTAATTCTGAGCATATCTGGGAATTCCCACCCAGGTTCCTAACATAACTAAAGAAAGCCTTGTGATTATCCTTAGTGTCCTATGCAATTTTTCTCTCAAAGCTGGCCTTAGACGATTTTATGAGTGCCCATAGTTTTTTGCTAATACTGATCAAAGATGCCTTCCCTTTTTGGGATTTTGCTCTATCATGTAGTAGCTTCCTCCTTCTATTGTATAGTTTGTTTATGGCTGGGGTCCACCAGACAGGATGTCTGCCTTTGGAGGATTGGGTCTTGGTTTTATTTGGGATTGCATGATCCATGCATTCCTGAATGTGTTCATAGAATGCGTTTATAAAGGATTTTGCGGTCTGGGCTGTATTTTCCACAGGCCCGGGGGCTTTGAAGGATTCCACCTTGGTTTTGAGGAGTGTGAAATTTGCTTTAGAGAAGTTTTTCACTGTGGTTTTCAGGGCAGGGGGGTGGAGTCGGGATGTGAATATCCAGTGAGATTAGTTTATGGTCTGATCTTACCAATGAGGGATACACTTCTAGTCTGGAGCATACAGTCCCCATGTTGGTGATGATCAGTTCCAGTATGTTTTCCCCTCTTGTGGGAGTGGTAACAAGTTGTTCCATAGCATTTGAGTTTATAAATTCTAGGAACCTTTGGGCTAGGGTGTTGGAGCTAGAGTAATGCTCCCAGTCTATGTTTGGGTAGTTGAAGTCGCCCAATATAATGGTGTTTGGAGAGATCTTCATATTTCCAGTGTTCTCAGGAAGGCCGAGTGGGGTTCCTGGGTTTGGGAGGGTGGTCTGTAGCAGGCTATAAACTGGAAGGCAGTTTTACCCACTGTTAGTTGCACATGGATAGTCTCTGATGCTTCGTGCTGTGCCACCAACCTGGAGGTGTGGGTATCTTTGACGAATATTGATACGCCCCCTCCTTTTATGGTTCGGCCCAAGTTTTGGGGCCAAAAAGCATGGTATGAGGTATAACCTGGTAGTGCTGGGGTGCTCTCGGGAGCCATGAACCAGGTTTCTGTTACTGCACAGGTATCGATGTTCTCCATGCTAAGGAGAGTTTCGAGTGCGGGCATCTTGAGGTTTAGACTTCTGGCGTTGAGTAGCATTACTCTTAGTTTCTTATCCCTTGTGATACCTATGGAGGTGGGTTTGTCTTTTGAGCCTTGCGTAAAAAAGGCAGTATGGGGGTAGCAAGAGCCTTTGCCAATATCCGAAAGCCCAGGGGTGACAGCTGCAAGCCATCCCTAGCGAAGCATCGTGGCTTGTCGAGCATGTCATCCCAGGCTGACAGGCATTGGATCCCCTTTGAATGACACCAATACTTAAGCCTGGGTTTGGAGGGGCTTGGAAGTTTAATAAGCCATCACTTAGTTTGAGGTAATTGGCTTTAGCAAAATTCTGGAGTTTAATGGGGTTCTAGATTAGTTTTAATACTAAAGGAGATCATTTTGTGGTCAGATGTTATCAGGGAGGAGTTAATACAGCATCCCTCATGTTTGTGAGTACTAGGTCTAGGATATTTGAACCTCTGGTTGGGGAGCTTACTAGTTGCCCCAGGGTGTTTGCATTGACAAAGTCCTGAAACTTCTGAGCAAGTGAATTATGGGTGGTATAAGTCTCCCAGTTTGTGGAGGAGTAGTTGAAGTCACCCATAAGTATGGTAATAGGCTGAATGTTAAGAGATTATAGTAGGTGTAAGTAGGAGGTGTGGTTTTCCTGACTCGTGTTAGGGGTCTGTACCTAAAAGAGATATGATGGGGGTTGCACCTATGTTTAGTTGGTCATAGAGCAGCTCAAGTGAGTCATGTCGATGGACCAGTATAACATTGTACTTGTCCTTATGAACACCATGACACCTCCTCCCTTTGTTTTATCCCAAGCTGAGGTGGGATCGAAATGTATGAAAGGCATTGTAGCCTTTGATAGCTTGGGTGCTTTCCATAGTTCTGAACCATGTTTCCATGACTGCACATATGTCTGCATTCCCTAGTGCTTCCAGGGAGTACAGGTATTTATTTAAACTCATATCATTGAGCAGAAGTACATTTATGTAGATGTGAGTGATTGTTGTTATGGGGAAAGATAAAGTTTTTGCCAGTATCGGCACACCAAGTAGCAAGTGGCATCCCTTATGAAGGATATCGGACTACCTTCTTTATCTTTCTGTTTTTGCCTTCCAACTTGATAGAGTTTCTTTGTGCCATCTACTGAGCCACTTTCTGGAAGGTGGTAGAGTCCCTCTGATGCCTTGTTCTTTGTTATTCCTTCTTAGCTTGGTCTGCTTTTTCCATCTCCCAATTTTTCCTGCACTTCTTTTTTCCTGGAATTCTGTATTCCACCACCAAACTTCCTTATGTACCTTGTTTTCATACCTGGATTGATTGTATATCAGTTCTACAGTCCTCACACATGCTGTTTGGAGATGCTGCCATTCCCTGTATTGATTGTATATCAGTTCTACAGTCCTCACACATGCTGTTTGGAGGTGCTGCTATTCCCTGTATTGATTGTATATAAGTTCTACAGTCCTCACACATGCTGTTTGGAGGTGCTGCTATTCCCTGGATTGATTGTATATCAGTTGTACAGTCCTCACACATGCTGTTGGGAGGTGCTGCTATTCCCTGTATTGATTGTATATCAGTTCTACAGTCCTCACACATGCTGTTGGGAGGTGCTGCTATTCCCTGTATTGATTGTATATCAGTTCTACAGTCCTCACACATGCTGTTTGGAGGTGCTGCTATTCCCTGTATTGATTGTATATCAGTTGTACAGTCCTCACACATGCTGTTGGGAGGTGCTGCTATTCCCTGTATTGATTGTATATCAGTTCTACAGTCCTCACACATGCTGTTTGGAGGTGCTGCTATTCCCTGTATTGATTGCACATCAGTTCTACAGTCCTCACACATGCTGTTGGGAGGTGCTGCTATTCCCTGTATTGATTGTATATCAGTTCTACAGTTCTCACACATGCTGTTTGGAAGTGCTACTATTCCCTGTATTGATTGTATATCAGTTCTACAGTCCTCATACATGCTGTTTGGAGGTGATGCTATTCCCTGCATTGATTGTATATCAGTTGTACAGTCCTCACACATGCTGTTTGGAGGTGCTGCTATTCCCTGTATTGATTGTATATCAGTTCTACAGTCCTCACATATAATGTTTGGAGGTGCTGCTATTCCCTGTATTGATTGTATATCAGTTCTACAGTTCTCACAATTGCTGTTTGGAGGTGCTGCTATTCCCTGTATTGATTGTATATCAGTTCTACAGTCCTCACACATGCTGTTTGGAGGTGCTGCCATTCCCTGTATTGATTGTATATCAGTTGTACAGTCCTCACACATGCTGTTTGGAGGTGCTGCTATTCCCTGTATTTATTGTATATCAGTTCTACAGTTCTCACACATGCTGTTTTGGAGATGCTGCCATTCCCTGTATTGATTGTATATCAGTTCTACAGTCCTCACACATGCTGTTTGGAGGTGCTGCTATTCCCTGTATTGATTGTATATCAGTTGTAGAGATCTCACACATGCTGTTTGGAGGTGCTGCTATTCCCTGTGTTGATTGTATATCAGTTCTACAGTTCTCACACATGCTGTTTGGAGGTGCTGCTATTCCCTGTATTGATTGTATATCAGTTCTACAGTCCTCACACATGCTGTTTGGAGGTGCTGCTATTCCCTGTATTGATTGTATATCAGTTCTACAGTCCTCACACATGCTGTTTGGAGGTGCTGCTATTCCCTGTATTGATTGTATATCAGTTGTACAGTCCTCACACATGCTGTTTGGAGGTGCTGCTATTCCCTGTATTGATTGTATATCAGTTCTACAGTCCTCACACATGCTGTTTGGAGGTGCTGCTATTCCCTGTATTGATTGTATGTCAGTTCTACAGTCCTCACACATGCTGTTTGGAGGTGCTGCTATTCCCTGTATTGATTGTATATCAGTTCTACAGTCCTCACACATGCTTTTGGGTGGTTCTGCTATTCCCTGTATTGATTGTATATCAGTTCTACAGTCCTCACACATGCTGTTTGGAGGTGCTGCTATTCCCTGTATTGATTGTATGTCAGTTCTACAGTCCTCACATATGCTGTTTGGAGGTGCTGCTATTCCCTGTATTGATTGTATATCAGTTCTACAGTCCTCACACATGCTTTTGGGTGGTGCTGCTATTCCCTGTATTGATTGTATATCAGTTCTACAGTCCTCACACATGCTGTTTGGAGATGCTGCTATTCCCTGTATTGATTGTATATCAGTTCTACAGTTCTCACACATGCTGTTTGGAGGTGCTGCTATTCCCTGTATTGATTGTATATCAGTTCTACAGTCCTCACACATGCTGTTTGGAGGTGCTGCTATTCCCTGTATTGATTGTATATCAGTTCTACATTCCTCACACATGCTGTTTGGAGGTGCTGCTATTCCCTGTATTGATTGTATATCAGTTATACAGTCCTCACACATGCTGTTTGGAGGTGCTGCTATTCCCTGTATTGATTGTATATCAGTTCTACAGTCCTCACACATGCTGTTTGGAGGTGCTGCTATTCCCTGTATTGATTGTGTATTAGTTCTACAGTCCTCACACATGCTGTTTGGAGGTGCTGCTATTCCGTGTATTGATTGTATATCAGTTCTACAGTCCTCACACATGCTGTTTGGAGGTGCTGCTATTCCCTGTATTGATTGTATATCAGTTCTACAGTCCTCACACATGCTGTTTGAGGTGCTGCTATTCCCTGGATTGATTGTGTCTCAGTTCTACAGTCCTCACACATGCTGGTTGGAGGTGCTCCTATCCCCTGTATTGATTGTATATCAGTTCTACAGTCCTCACACATGTTGTTTGGAGGTGCTGCTATTCCCTGTATTGATTATATATCAGTTCTACAGTCCTCACACATGCTGTTTGGAGGTGCTGCTATTCCCTGTATTGATTGTGTATTAGTTCTACAGTCCTCACACATGCTGTTTGGAGGTGCTGCTATTCCATGTATTGATTGTATATCAGTTCTACAGTCCTCACACATGCTGTTTGGAGGTGCTGCTATTCCCTGTATTGATTGTATATCAGTTCTACAGTCCTCACACATGCTGTTTGGAGGTGCTGCTATTCCCTGTATTGATTGTGTATCAGTTCTACAGTCCTCACACATGCTGTTTGGAGGTGCTGCTATTCCCTGTCTTGATTGTATATCAGTTCTACAGTCCTCACACATGCTGTTTGATGGTGCTGCTATTCCCTGTATTGATTGTATATCAGTTGTACAGTCCTCACACCTGCTGTTTGGAGGTGCTGCTATTCCCTGTATTGATTGTATATCAGTTGTACAGTCCTCACACATGCTTTTGGGAGGTGCTGCTATTCCCTGTATTGATTGTATATCAGTTGTACAGTCCTCACACATGCTGTTTGGAGGTGCTGCTATTCCCTGTATTGATTGTATATCAGTTGTACAGTCCTCACACATGCTGTTTGGAGGTGCTGCTATTCCCTGTATTGATTGTATATCAGTTGTACAGTCCTCACACATGCTGTTTGGAGGTGCTGCTATTCCCTGTATTGATTGTATATCAGTTGTACAGTCCTCACACATGCTGTTTGGAGGTGCTGCTATTCCCTGTATTGATTGTATATCAGTTGTACAGTCCTCACACATGCTGTTTGGAGGTGCTGCTATTCCCTGTATTGATTGTATATCAGTTGTACAGTCCTCACACATGCTGTTTGGAGGTGCTGCTATTCCCTGTATTGATTGTATATCAGTTGTACAGTCCTCACACATGCTTTTGGGAGGTGCTGCTATTCCCTGTATTGATTGTATATCAGTTGTACAGTCCTCACACATGCTGTTGGGAGGTGCTGCTATTCCCTGTATTGATTGTATATCAGTTGTACAGTCCTCACACATGCTGTTTGGAGGTGCTGGTATTCCCTGTATTGATTGTATATCAGTTGTACAGTCCTCACACATGCTGTTTGGAGGTGCTGCTATTCCCTGTATTGATTGTATATCAGTTGTACAGTCCTCACACATGCTGTTTGGAGGTGCTGCTATTCCCTGTATTGATTATATATCAGTTGTACAGTCCTCACACATGCTGTTTGGAGGTGCTGCTATTCCCTGTATTGATTGTATATCAGTTGTACAGTCCTCACACATGCTGTTGGGAGGTGCTGCTATTCCCTGTATTGATTGTATATCAGTTCTACAGTCCTCACACATGCTGTTGGGAGGTGCTGCTATTCCCTGTATTGATTGTATATCAGTTGTACAGTCCTCACACATAGGTACATAGGTTCATAGGTTCATAGGTTTATACTAGCCTATCTGCCCTAAGGCATTTATAAGCCTAGCCCAAAGTTATGTGGCTTACGCCACCCCTTATGTTAGAAATAATGTGCCCGTTAGTTTGTTGTGCCTCTGTCCAGCAGTGACACAGAGATGATTCCCGGGGTAAACCTACGATCTCCCATCCACCGGTCAAGATTTCTCTTGAAAAGAGCCAGCGAGGTGCTCTGCCTCACATGGACCGGGATTTTATTCCACAGCATGGGGAGTCTCTGGGTGATAAATCTATCCCTCCAGCACGTCCTATTTATATCCGTGCTAAGGTTTAAGTCAAGTCTAGTGGTTCTGGTGGATTTGGATTTTTTGAGGTGGAGCATGTCCATTAATTCCGGGTTGGTCATGGCTTTGTATGTCAGGCACAGGTCACCTCTGAGCAGACGGTATGCAACTGAATAGAGTTGGAGTTTCTTCAGTCTGGCAGTATATGACAGGTTTTGGAGTCCCTTTATCCTTTTGGTGAGGAACTTTTGGGGTCTCTCCAATTGCTGCAGGTGTCAGGTGAGATACATCCCGAATGGGGCATTGTACTCGATCATTGGTCTGATAAGTGAAGAGTACAGGGGAACAATGACCTCACTTGATCTGGATGTGAATCCCTTCATGATCAGATGGGCAATGTATAAGGTCTTTCAAACCACTTTAGCAATGTGAGTGTCAAACGAGAGGCCACTGTCAACCTGGGTACCCAGGTCCCTGATAACCTCTTCTGTGCTTAGTGGGTTGCCATTTATATGGTAGCTTGGGGTTACCTTGTTTTTCCCGAAGGGTATGACTATACACTTTTTTGCGTTTAACTTCAGGCCATGGCTCTGGCACCAGCTATCAGTTTCCGTGAGACCCCTCTGAAGGATGTCTGTGTCCGATGTACTATCCACTATGGCACCCAGTTTGCAGTCATCCACAAACTTTGTCAGCCATAGTCCTCCTGTGTTTGCCTGTACTTCTGAGAAGTAGATGCCGAACAATAGGGGGCCAAGGACTGAGCTCTGTGGGACACCACTTGTAACCGGCTTGGAGTCTGACATGGCTCCAGCAACTCTAACCCTGTGGGTTCTGTCCTTTAGCCAGTTTGCAACCCATCTTGTGACATATGGGTTTACATTTAAGCTGGTAAGTTTCTCTATGATACCCGAGTGGGGTATTGTGTCAAAAGCTTTTGCAAGGTCAAGGTAGGCTGTATGGACTGCCTTTCCCTCATCAATGGCCTTGGTAACTGTTTTGAAGAAGTCGACCAAGTTCAAAAGGCAAGATCTGCCCTTGACAAAGCCAAATTGGGTTGGGTCCAAGGTCTGCAAGTCCCCTATGTCCTTGTTTATGAGTTCCATTATGATCCTCTCCATAGCTTTGCAGACCAGGCTTGTTAAGCTTATGGGGCGGTAATTACCAGGGTCTGTAGAGGCACCACCTTTGTGGAGTGGGACCACAGTTGCCATATGCCACTCCTTGGGCACATGTCCTGTGGTAAGGCTAAGATTAAACAGCTGCCTTATGTGCGGGTTTAGTTCTTCATTGAGTTCATGTAGCACACAGCCGGGGACACCATCTGGTCCCATTGATGCTGTGTTTTTAGCTTTAGAGAGAGCAGCTTTCACCTGCGCATTTGAGATGTCTGGGAGGCTACACTCTGTTGGGATAGTTATCTCTCCTTTTGGGGTGAAGTTTGTGCTGAACCTGTCTGCCAGTATGTTGGCAATGTCTGTGGGTTCAGTGATTTTTGTATCATTTTGGACTATTTCTGAGCATATCTGGGAGTTTCCACCCAGGTTTCTGACATAGCTGAAGAAGGCCTTATGATTGTCTTTTGAATCTATGGCAATTTTTTTCTCAAAGTTGGCCTTGGATGATTTTATGAGGGATCGTAGTTTCTTGCTAGTACTGATCACAGATGCCTTCCCTTTTTGGGATTTTGCTCTATCATGTAATAGCTTTCTTCTCTTATTGTAAAGTTTGTTTATGGCTGGGGTCCACCAGACTTGACGTTTGCCCTTGGTGGAAAGAGTCTTGGTTTTATTTGGGATTGCCTGATCCATGAAGTCCTGAAGGTGTTCATAGAAGGCATTTGTAAGGGCTTCCGCAGATTGGGTTGTGGTTTCCATTGGCTCGGGGGCCTTGAAGGATACCACACCTGTCTTGAGTAGTGTGAAGTTTGCTTTAGAGAAGTTCTTCACTGTGGTCTTTTTGTTTGGGGTGGGGGGATGTGGATTTCTAGTGAGATTAGTTTATGATCTGATCTCACCAAAGAGGGATATACGTCCGGTGTGGAGCATTTTGTCCCCATGTTTGTGATGATGAGATCTAGTATATTTTCTCCTCTTGTGGGGACGGTGACTAGTTGTTCCGTGGCATTTGAATTTATGAACTCCAGGAACCTTTGGGCTAGAAAGTTGGGGCTTGAGTAATGTTCCCAGTCTATATTCGGGTAGTTGAAGTCACCCAATATGATGGTGTTTGGTGATACATTTATACCCTCCAGTGTCTTCAGGAAGGCTGTGTGGGTTTCCTGAGTTTGAGAGGGTGGCCTGTAGCATGCTACAAATTGTAGAGCAGTTTTGCCTATGGTTAATTGCACCTGGATGGTTTCCGATGCTTCGTGCGTAGCCACCAACCTGGAGGTGTGGGTATCCTTGATGAATATGGATACACTCCCTCCTTTTGTGGTGTGGTCCGGGTTTTGGGGCCGGTACGCATGATATGAGGTAAAACCTGATAGTGCCGGGTTGCTCGCAGGAGCCTTGAACCAGGTTTCAGTCACAGCACAGACATCGATGTTCTCCATACTGAGAAGGGCCTCGAGTGCGTGCATTTTGAGATTTAGACTTCTGGCATTGAGCAGCATTACCCTTAGTTTCTTCCCGTTTTTGTTTTCTAGGGTGGTAGGTTTAGAATTTGAGCCTTGCCTAAAAAAGGCACTATGGGGGTGGCAAGAGCCTTAACCAATATCCGGAATCCCAGGGGTGACAGGTGCAAGCTGTCCTCATGGCAGCGTGGCTTGTCAAGCATGTCATCCCAAGCAGACAGACACTGGATCCCCTTTGAATGACAACAGAAATTAAGCCAATTGTTAAAGCTGATCATCTTGTCACTATATTGTGGCATCATTCGTGTTGAAGGAAGGATACTGCTCAGGGTCAGGGTCATACCTGCCTGGGCTACATAATCAGAGAGCTCCTCTATGTCTCTTTTCATGTAGTCCAGGGAGGTACGTCTCAGGTCGTTCACACCAGCATGGACAATGACTGTGTCATACTTGTACTTGCCGTGGAGTGACCTGAGTGCTTGTGTTATGTGGCGGATTCTAGCGCCCGATAGGCAGCTTACCGTGACCTTCTCCTTGTTCAGCCTGGTGAGTGGGACTTCAGTGTGTCTGACTATGGAGTCACCTATGACAAGTATGTTTGGTGTTGTATTTGGCCTTAAGGGCAGTGACTGCTTTGCACACTGATTTTGTCTTTTATGTGTTGTTTGTGTGGTGTCTTGAGTTTGCAGTTGCTTGGGTGTCTGCTTTGGAGGCCTTTGCTGTTTAGGTAAATTTTTACTCAGAGCCTCCGAGTATGTCTTAGTGTGTTTATGTGTTTGATTCAGTGGTGTGGTTGAGTTATGTGAGACTTGTATTGTGGTGTGTGTAGTTGCCTTCTCCTCCTGCCTGGTCTTGCCAGTCCTGAGTTGAGAGAGCTCAGCCTCCAGTTTGGCTAAATAGCTGCATCTCTCGCAAGTGTTAGTGTTATGTGGGAGAAGGAGAGGGTTGTCTGTGTACTTGAGGCAATTGTAGCATTGCCTCAGAATTCCCAGATTCACCAACTGGGCATGCTGTTTGGAGGTGCTGCTATTCCCTGTATTGATTGTATATCAGTTGTACAGTCCTCACACATGCTGTTGGGAGGTGCTGCTATTCCCTGTATTGATTGTATATCAGTTCTACAGTCCTCACACATGCTGTTTGGAGGTGCTGCTATTCCCTGTATTGATTGTATATCAGTTGTACAGTCCTCACACATAGGTTCATAGGTTCATAGGTTTATACTAGGCTATCTGCCCTAAGGCATTTATAAGCCTAGCCCAAAGTTATGTGGCTTACGCCACCCCTTATGTTAGAAATAATGTGCCCGTTAGTTTGTTGTGCCTCTGTCCAGCAGTGACACAGAGATGATTCCCGGGGTAAACCTACGATCTCCCATCCACCGGTCAAGATTTCTCTTGAACAGAGCCAGCGAGGTGCTCTGCCTCACATGGATCGGGATTTTATTCCACAGCATGGGGAGTCTCTGGGTGATAAATCTATCCCTCCAGCACGTCCTATTTATATCCGTGCTAAGGTTTAAGTCACTTGCTCTAGTGGTTCTGGTGGATTTGGATTTTTTGAGGTGGAGCATGTCCATTAATTCCGGGTTGGTCATGGCCTTGTATGTCAGGCACAGGTCACCTCTGAGCAGACGGTATGCAACTGAATAGAGTTGGAGTTTCTTCAGTCTGGCAGTATATGACAGGTTTTGGAATCCCTTTATCCTTTTGGTGAGGAACTTTTGGGGTCTCTCCAATTGCTGCAGGTGTCAGGTGAGATACATCCCGAATGGGGCATTGTACTCGATCATTGGTCTGATAAGTGAAGAGTACAGGGGAACAATGACCTCACTTGATCTGGATGTGAATCCCTTCATGATCAGATGGGCAATGTATAAGGTCTTTCAAACCACTTTAGCAACGTGAGTGTCAAACGAGAGGCCACTGTCAACCTGGGTACCCAGGTCCCTGATAACCTCTTCTGTGCTTAGTGGGTTGCCATTTATATGGTAGCTTGGGGTTACCTTGTTTTTCCCAAGGGTATGACTATACACTTTTTGCTTTAACTTCAGGCCATGGCTCTGGCACCAGCTATCAGTTTCCGTGAGACCCTCTGAAGGATGTCTGTGTCCGATGTACTATCCACTATGGCACCCAGTTTGCAGTCATCCACAAACTTTGTCAGCCATAGTCCTCCTGTGTTTGCCTGTACTTCTGAGAAGTAGATGCCGAACAATAGGGGGCCAAGGACTGAGCTCTGTGGGACACCACTTGTAACCGGCTTGGAGTCTGACATGGCTCCAGCAACTCTAACCCTGTGGGTTCTGTCCTTTAGCCAGTTTGCAACCCATCTTGTGACATATGGGTTTACATTTAAGCTGGTAAGTTTCTCTATGATACCCGAGTGGGGTATTGTGTCAAAAGCTTTTGCAAGGTCAAGGTAGGCTGTATGGACTGCCTTTCCCTCATCAATGGCCTTGGTAACTGTTTTGAAGAAGTCGACCAAGTTCAAAAGGCAAGATCTGCCCTTGACAAAGCCAAATTGGGTTGGGTCCAAGGTCTGCAAGTCCCCTATGTCCTTGTTTATGAGTTCCATTATGATCCTCTCCATAGCTTTGCAGACCAGGCTTGTTAAGCTTATGGGGCGGTAATTACCAGGGTCTGTAGAGGCACCACCTTTGTGGAGTGGGACCACAGTTGCCATATGCCACTCCTTGGGCACATGTCCTGTGGTAAGGCTAAGATTAAACAGCTGCCTTATGTGCGGGTTTAGTTCTTCATTGAGTTCATGTAGCACACAGCCGGGGACACCATCTGGTCCCATTGATGCTGTGTTTTTAGCTTTAGAGAGAGAAGCTTTCACCTGCGCATTTGAGATGTCTGGGAGGCTACACTCTGTTGGGATAGTTATCTCTCCTTTTGGGGGGGAGAGGGGGTGAAGTTTGCGCTGAAACTGTCTGCCAGTATGTTGGCAATGTCTGTGGGTTCAGTGATTTTTGTATCATTTTGGACTAATTCTGAGCATATCTGGGAGTTTCCACCCAGGTTTCTGACATAGCTGAAGAAGGCCTTATGATTGTCTTTTGAATCTATGGCAATTTTTTTCTCAAAGTTGGCCTTGGATGATTTTATGAGGGATCGTAGTTTCTTGCTAGTACTGATCACAGATGCCTTCCCTTTTTGGGATTTTGCTCTATCATGTAATAGCTTTCTTCTCTTATTGTAAAGTTTGTTTATGGCTGGGGTCCACCAGACTGGACGTTTGCCCTTGGTGGAAAGAGTCTTGGTTTTATTTGGGATTGCCTGATCCATGAAGTCCTGAAGGTGTTCATAGAAGGCATTTGTAAGGGCTTCCGCAGATTGGGTTGTGGTTTCCATTGGCTCGGGGGCCTTGAAGGATACCACACCTGTCTTGAGTAGTGTGAAGTTTGCTTTAGAGAAGTTCTTCACTGTGGTCTTTTTGTTTGGGGTGGGGCGGGATGTGGATTTCTAGTGAGATTAGTTTATGATCTGATCTCACCAAAGAGGGATATACGTCCGTGTGGAGCATTTTGTCCCCATGTTTGTGATGATGAGATCTAGTATATTTTCTCCTCTTGTGGGGACGGTGACTAGTTGTTCCGTGGCATTTGAATTTATGAACTCCAGGAACCTTTGGGCTAGAAAGTTGGGGCTTGAGTAATGTTCCCAGTCTATATTCGGGTAGTTGAAGTCACCCAATATGATGGTGTTTGGTGATACATTTATACCCTCCAGTGTCTTCAGGAAGGCTGTGTGGGTTTCCTGAGTTTGAGAGGGTGGCCTGTAGCATGCTACAAATTGTAGAGCAGTTTTGCCTATGGTTAATTGCACCTGGATGGTTTCCGATGCTTCGTGCATAGCCACCAACCTGGAGGTGTGGGTATCCTTGATGAATATGGATACACCCCCTCCTTTTGTGGTGTGGTCCGGGTTTTGGGGCCGGTACGCATAATATGAGGTAAAACCTGATAGTGCCGGGGTGCTCTCAGGAGCCTTGAACCAGGTTTCAGTCACAGCACAGACATCGATGTTCTCCATACTGAGAAGGGCCTCGAGTGCGTGCATTTTGAGATTTAGACTTCTGGCATTGAGCAGCATTGCCCTTAGTTTCTTCCCGTTTTTGTTTTCTAGGGTGGTAGGTTTAGAATTTGAGCCTTGCCTAAAAAAGGCACTATGGGGGTGGCAAGAGCCTTAACCAATATCCGGAATCCCAGGGGTGACAGGTGCAAGCTGTCCCTTGCGAAGCAGCGTGGCTTGTCAAGCATGTCATCCCAAGCAGACAGACACTGGATCCCCTTTGAATGACAACAGAAATTAAGCCAATTGTTAAAGCTGATCATCTTGTCACTATATTGTGGCATCATTCGTGTTGAAGGAAGGATACTGCTCAGGGTCAGGGTCATACCTGCCTGGGCTACATAATCAGAGAGCTCCTCTATGTCTCTTTTCATGTAGTCCAGGGAGGTACGTCTCAGGTCGTTCACACCAGCATGGACAATGACTGTGTCATTCTTGTACTTGCCGTGGAGTGACCTGAGTGCTTGTGCTATGTGGCGGATTCTAGCGCCCGATAGGCAGCTTACCGTGACCTTCTCCTTGTTCAGCCTGGTGAGTGGGACTTCAGTGTGTCTGACTATGGAGTCACCTATGACAAGTATGTTTGGTGTTGTATTTGGCCTTAAGGGCAGTGACTGCTTTGCACACTGATTTTGTTTTTTATGTGTTGTTTGTGTGGTGTCTTGAGTTTGCAGTTGCTTGGGTGTCTGCTTTGGAGGCCTTTGCTGTTTAGGTAAATTTTTACTCAGAGCCTCCGAGTATGTCTTAGTGTGTTTATGTGTTTGATTCAGTGGTGTGGTTGAGTTATGTGAGACTTGTATTGTGGTGTGTGTAGTTGCCTTCTCCTCCTGCCTGGTCTTGCCAGTCCTGAGTTGAGAGAGCTCAGCCTCCAGTTTGGCTAAATAGCTGCATCTCTCGCAAGTGTTAGTGTTATGTGGGAGGAGGAGAGGGTTGTCTGTGTACATGAGGCAATTGTAGCATTGCCTCAGAATTCCCAGATTCACCAACTGGGCATGCTGTTTGGAGGTGCTGCTATTCCCTGTATTGATTGTATATCAGTTGTACAGTCCTCACACATGCTGTTGGGAGGTGCTGCTATTCCCTGTATTGATTGTATATCAGTTCTACAGTCCTCACACATGCTGTTTGGAGGTGCTGCTATTCCCTGTATTGATTGTATATCAGTTCTACAGTCCTCACACATGCTGTTTGGAGGTGCTGCTATTCCCTGTATTGATTATATATCAGTTGTAAAGTCCTCTCACATGCTGTTGGGAGGTGCTGCTATTCCCTGTATTGATTGTGTATCAGTTGTACAGTCCTCACACATGCTGTTTGGAGATGCTGCTATTCCCTGTAATGATTGTATATCAGTTGTACAGTCCTCACACATGCTGTTGGGAGGTGCTGCTATTCCCTGTATTGATTGTATATCAGTTCTACAGTCCTCACACATGCTTTTGGGAGGTGCTGCTATTCCCTGTATTGATTGTATATCAGTTCTACAGTCCACACACATGCTGTTGGGAGGTGCTGCTATTCCCTGTATTGATTGTATATCAGTTTTACAGTCCTCACACATGCTGATTGGAGGTGCTGCTATTCCCTGTAATGATTGTATATCAGTTGTACAGTCCTCACACATGCTGTTTGGAGGTGCTTCTATTCCCTGTATTGATTGTATATCAGTTCTACAGTCCTCACACATGCTGTTTGGAGGTGCTGCTATTCCCTGTATTGATTGTATATCAGTTCTACAGTCCAAACACATGCGGTTTGGAGGTGCTGCTATTCCCTGTATTGATTGTATATCAGTTCTACAGTCCTCACACATGCTGTTTGGAGGTGCTGCTATTCGCTGTATTGATTGTATATCAGTTGTACAGTCCTCAAACATGCTGTTTGGAGGTGCTGCTATTCCCTGTATTGATTGTATATCAGTTGTACAGTCCTCACACATGCTGTTTGGAGGTGCTGCTATTCCCTGTATTGATTGTATATCAGTTGTACAGTCCTCACACATGCTTTTGGGAGGTGCTGCTATTCCCTGTATTGATTGTATATCAGTTGTACAGTCCTCACACATGCTGTTTGGAGGTGCTGCTATTCCCTGTATTGATTGTATATCAGTTGTACAGTCCTCACACATGCTGTTTGGAGGTGCTGCTATTCCCTGTATTGATTGTATATCAGTTCTACAGTCCTCACACATGCTGTTGGGAGGTGCTGCTATTCCCTGTATTGATTGTATATCAGTTGTACAGTCCTCACACATGCTGTTTGGAGGTGCTGCTATTCCCTGTATCTATTGTATATGAGTTGTACAGTCCTCACACATGGTTTCGGGAGGTGCTGCTATTCCCTGTATTGATTGTATATCAGTTTTACAGTCCTCACACATGCTGTTTGGAGGTGCTGCTATTCCCTGTAATGATTGTATATCAGTTGTACAGTCCTCACACATGCTGTTTGGAGGTGCTGCTATTCCCTGTATTGATTGTATATCAGTTCTACAGTCCTCACACATGCTGTTTGGAGGTGCTGCTATTCCCTGTATTGATTGTATATCAGTTGTACAGTCCTCACACATGCTGTTTGGAGGTGCTGCTATTCGCTGTATTGATTGTATATCAGTTCTACAGTCCTCACACATGCTGTTGGGAGGTGCTGCTATTCCCTGTATTGATTGTATATCAGTTGTACAGTCCTCACACATGCTGTTTGGAGGTGCTGCTATTCGCTGTATTGATTGTATATCAGTTCTACAGTCCTCACACATGCTGTTGGGAGGTGCTGCTATTCCCTGTATTGATTGTATATCAGTTTTACAGTCCTCACACATGCTTTTGGGAGGTGCTGCTATTCCCTGTATTCATTGTATATCAGTTTTACAGTCCTCACACATGCTGTTGGGAGGTGCTGCTATTCCCTGTATTGATTGTATATCAGTTGTACAGTCCTCACACATGCTGTTTGGAGGTGCTGCTATTCGCTGTATTGATTGTATATCAGTTCTACAGTCCTCACACATGCTGTTGGGAGGTGCTGCTATTCCCTGTATTGATTGTATATCAGTTTTACAGTCCTCACACATGCTTTTGGGAGGTGCTGCTATTCCCTGTATTGATTGTATATCAGTTTTACAGTCCTCACACATGCTGTTGGGAGGTGCTGCTATTCCCTGTATTGATTGTATATCAGTTTTACAGTCCTCACACATGCTTTTGGGAGGTGCTGCTATTCCCTGTATTGATTGTATATCAGTTTTACAGTCCTCACACATGCTGTTGGGAGGTGCTGCTATTCCCTGTATTGATTGTATATCAGTTTTACAGTCCTCACACATGCTTTTGGGAGGTGCTGCTATTCCCTGTATTGATTGTATATCAGTTTTACAGTCCTCACACATGCTGTTTGGAGGTGCTGCTATTCCCTATATTGATTGTATATCAGTTCTACAGTCCTCACACATGCTGTTGGGAGGTGCTGCTATTCCCTGTATTGATTGTATATCAGTTGTACAGTCCTCACACATGCTGTTTGGAGGTGCTGCTATTCCCTGCATTGATTGTATATCAGTTGTACAGTCCTCACACATGCTGTTTGGAGGTGCTGCTATTCCCTGTATTGATTGTATATCAGTTCTACAGTCCTCACACATGCTGTTGGGAGGTGCTGCTATTCCCTGTATTGATTGTATATCAGTTGTACAGTCCTCACACATGCTGTTTGGAGGTGCTGCTATTCCCTGCATTGATTGTATATCAGTTCTACAGTCCTCACACATGCTGTTTGGAGGTGCTGCTATTCCCTGTATTGATTGTATATCAGTTCTACAGTCCTCACACATGCTGTTGGGAGGTGCTGCTATTCCCTGTATTGATTGTATATCAGTTGTACAGTCCTCACACATGCTGTTTGGAGGTGCTGCTATTCCCTGTATTGATTGTATATCAGTTGTACAGTCCTCACACATGCTGTTGGGAGGTGCTGCTATTCCCTGTATTGATTGTATATCAGTTGTACAGTCCTCACACATGCTGTTTGGAGGTGCTGCTATTCCCTGTATTGATTGTATATCAGTTGTACAGTCCTCACTCATGCTGTTTGGAGGTGCTGCTATTCCCTGTATTGATTGTATATCAGTTGTACAGTCCTCACACATGCTTTTGAGAGTTGCTGCCATTCTTCTTCCTCAGCTCCACCTATTTCCTACTCTTTTTCAGCTGCTAGAGCCCTAAGTAATTCCTTGAACTCTTGTGCTTTCTCTCCAGTAAACTTTCAGGTCTTCAGCCTAGACTCTGTTTACCTTAGGACCCTCTTGACCACTGCTTGCAGATGATTGTGGCAGCTAGTGTTTTATGCTGTGGGCTGACTGTTTCACTGGGGATGACATTGCACTCACTAATTCTACCTCAGTGCCCTTTTCTAACTAGGAGGAAATCTACCTGAGTTGCATGTTGGCCACTCATGTATTTGATCTTGTTGCTGTCTGTTTTGCTGAACCGTGTGTTGGCCACCTTCCAGCCATTTGTCAGACAGAAGTCTAGAATGACCTGTCCTTCTTTATTCCTGCTGCCCCACCCATGTGGACCCAGTCAGTCCTTATATCTTGTTCTGTCTGTCTCAATATGTGCATTTAGGTCACCCATTATAAACACCAATTCTTGTTACCTTACTATATCTAGTAGGTCCTGTAATTGCCCTATCTTTATACTACAGTGTGATTACCATGTATCTGTCACTAATTCTGATGACATCCATCACTGTTTTCTGAAGCTTCTTCCTCACCACAATACCCACACCATTTCTAGTCTCTCATCCTCCTGAGTAGAAGACTCTGCATCCCAATCCAAGTGGCTGTACTACAGTGCCCTTCCATCTGATCTCCTTGATAGAGAGGATGTTGAGCCTCCTTCTTATCATGTGATCCACTTCCAAGGCACCCTGTCAGTGAAGCTACTCTCATTGTAACAATCCTTAGTTCATGTTTGGCAGGTTGATTGGTTTTACATCCAGCTTTCACTCTACAGAGCTATCCCGGATGACCCAAGCTAAGCAACTGGACACTGTCTGACCAGTAGCTTATTGATCTTGGGCTGCTGGGCTTTATAGCAGGCATTCACTGGCCAATAGGGACACATACACCCCTTCCACCAGTAGCATGGGTGGGTCTTCAATCCACTTATCACCCATTTTTTGGTGGCATTAGTCAACATGACCTAATCACCTCAAGTCTATTTTTACAATGTTGAATGATTAGCCATGTCTTGGCATGGAGTCTGTGATCTGTGTTCTCAAGTCTAGAAGATACAGTACACCACAGTTGATCCGTGCAACTCTTCCACATAGGGCTCCTGCCCAGAACTATATTATTAGTTGAAACACTTAGCATCTTTTTGGGAGGTATGAGGAACCAAACAGAGACACAGGAAAAAACACGCAGACTCCATTTAAGAATTGATCGAAGGTCAGGATCGAATCATGTACTTTGTGCATGGCAGGTGAAGATCTTAACCATTATACCAAATGGTCTCCAAAAATCAGTCAATAAAATGAAAGTAAATAAATAAATAATTCAACTGAACTTAATTGTTGATGGTATTTGCTGCATTGCTGTTACAGGAGAGTCTTATTTCACTTTGAGCTACTCAGGTGTTCTGGTTGAGACTGTAAAATACACAACAATAAAGACTGAGAAAACATTTTCTGTCTTCCAATGGACTGATGTTGAACACTTTGTCTAATTTTAAACCTATAAACTGTATAAATATTGCTACTACAAACAATTAGAGAAACAGTGAAACAATGTTTAGCCATGTGATTCTAAATTATTTACAGTGCAGTGAGAGAAGATATATTGCAAAAACATGTTCAAATGCATATACTAAAAGTGATTAGGGACTAGATGGTTGTTTTTAGGGTTAGGATCAGGGTTCTGGTAGGACTAAATATTCTGGTGAGATCAGGCATTGGGAGGGATGTTATGTTAATGGAGATTGAGTTAGTAGGAGTTAGAGAACTTGCCAAAATGAGTGAGTGCCTGTGTAGAAGTGTGTTGTGAGCAAATGGCACTCGAACACTTGTAGCAGACCTTTTTATTACTAGTGAAGAAATTATTAATGGACAGCACTCAGAAAAGCATATTACTAACACATTCCTTATACTAAGAAAATTACTAGAATAAGATATGGTATTAAAATGTCTTACCTTAATACATGGAAAGAAACATTCTGAAAATCAGTGTTAGATCGACTAGAAATGCTGTGGTATATGTTTACAGGTACTAACAAGATATAAAGAAAAGCAACACAATGCACTTAATAGGGAAAGAGCATTCTAGATCAATACCAAATACACCTACTGACGATAGAAATGGGGTGGAGAAATATTGGTTGGACTTCCTAACGAAAGCAGTAATAAACCCTTAACAGGACTACAATGTTTGATTGGAAAAGGAGATTTGGGTATTTAGGCACCAAAAATGCTAGTCCAGAAGCAGAAAAAACAGAAGCATTCAGAAAGGAAGAGGGTACTTTTTTGATAGGCCACATATCAATGTGGGGAGTGTAAGTAGCAAGTGAATACACATACAGAATTGTCTTTGCTCAACTTACAAAAAAGAGGAACAGACACCAGCCACATTTGCTCATTTCCACAGAACTCACAAACATGTTTCTAGAGATTTTGGCTTGAAATCAGTTCAATCCAAGCACAAGACAAGTACTTCTGGTTGTTTTTGCACTTGTATAACTTGTATTGACTTCTGCTGTTGTATTTTCACAAGGAAATGCAAGACTTCACTCTAGCGGCAGTGGTGGTGGTGGGGGGTGGAGGGTAGCCTGACCTGTTCTGAGTTTGGAATCATCCCCCCTGGCTATAACATCCTAAGACAAGATCGTCTTAACAAAAAAGGTGGAGGAGTAGCTATACTCTTCAAAACTGGACTGGAAATAAGTAAATCAGCCCTTACCCCACCACATGACTCTAATGTTGAACTGATTATTTCCAAACTCTCCCTAAACTCACACAAAACTATTAATATTATCTGCACTTATCTTCCCCCAGGCAACAATTCCCCCATATTAGAAGACCTACTAAACTGGTTTTCAATTAATCTCCTTCAAGAAACAATACTACTAGGCGACTTTAATATTGATTGGAACATGTGCAAACAAACTAATCCATCTACCATTATTAACCTGCACGGATTCCATCAAACCATTAACTCCACAACTAGAACAAATAAAAACAATAACAAAGAAACCATTCTCGACTGGATCTTGACTAATAGTCCCCAACAAATGTATTCAACAGGTACCCTCCCAGACGACCTTAGTGACCACTCTCTCACATACATCATTAGGCACAAAACTCATCTAACAACACCTCACCTAATTCGCTCATCTCGCAGCAAAAAACATTTTAACCTTCAGCAGTTTCAAAATGAACTCAGCTTGATTAACTGGTCACCTCTAAAAACTCTCCCAATAGATGAAGCTGTTAACCACTTTAATAATACCTTTCTTACTATTCTCAATCATCATGCCCCCATCCGTTCTATACGAATGAAATCTAAGACAGCTCAATGGCTAACAACCAACACCAAACAACTTATCCTTAGTAAGAATAAAGCATGGACTAAATGGAGAACCACGAAAGACTCTTTTGATCACCTTAGCTTCAAACAAACAAGGAACAAGACTAAGCTTGCTATCAAACAAGATAAAAGGAACTATTACACCAAACTACAGCAATCCTCCCACCACCAACCACAAAAATTTTGGAAATCAATTAACTCACTACTATCCCGGCAAGGTTGAAACCCCAACCCACTAGGCTCCTGCCCTGACTCTCCCTACAAACAGCTAACGATTCAATAACTTCTTTACTTCAACCATACTTAAACTGGCCAACCAACAAAGCCCTGACCCTCTTTACTAGGTAATACTAACTGCACTCCACCTCTATTTCAACTTAAACCCATACCTACTTCCTATATTCTTAATTTACTTCAGAAACTCAAACCCTCAACCCCTCAGCTGACAAATTGCCAGCAGAATATCTCCAGCTAGGTGCTAAAGCTATTGCCTACCCTATCTCTATTCTAATCAACAGAACCATAAAAGAAAGTACTATACCCTCACTCTGGAAAATCTCCCACATCATCCCTCTCTTCAAAGGGGGCGATTCATTTGAGTACTCGAACTACCGCCCTATAGCACTGCTATCTCCTATTGCTAAAATAATGGAGAAATGCATCCACAAACAGCTTTTAAATCACCTCCTATCTAATAACCTTTTAGCTACTTGCCAACATGGCTTTTGTCCCTACCATAGCACCACAACAGCCTTATTATCCTTCATAGACTCCATTAATATAAACCGAATAACAATCTTCTTTCATCTGCATTCTTTGTAGACCTGTCAAAAGCCTTTGACATGGTGAATCACCAACTCCTCCTACATTGTTTAAAATCTCTCTCTCTCAATAATCTTGCTTTAAGCTGGTTTACTTCCTATCTTCAGAATCGGAAACAAGCTGTTTTATGGAACAACAATCTTTCCGAACTTCTCCCTACCACTTTAGGAGTACCTCAGGGCTCCATCTTAGGTCCTCTTTTATTTTCCATCTTTATTAATGACCTGTATCTAGCCACCCCACTAACTACTTGCATTCAGTACGCCGATGACACCACCATCATCTGCTCTGCCACAACCCAAGCTGACCTCCACTCACTTACTCAAAAAACTTTTACCACCATAGAACAATGGTTCTCCAATCACTGTCTTCTCTTAAACCCTAAGAAAACTAAACTTCTCCTCTTCTCACCCACACACCTGTCTCCCCCTATTAGTTTCACACTTACTTCTAACAATGGCACCCTTATCTCTCCTGACCAAACAACCAAACTTCTAGGAGTTACTATCGACAACCTACTAAAATTTGATTTTCATATCCACTCTATCATAAAAGCAACTAACAAAAATTAGGTTCTCTCTACAGAATCAAATCTTTCTTAACTCCTGAAGCAAGAACTACCATAGCCAGAACTTATCTTATCTCTACTCTACTATATGCATCCCCCATATATACTAATCTTTCTAAACATAACATCAATAGGCTTACAACAGCCTATAACAACATTGCCAAATTTGCCACTGCCTCTCCATATAAAACACATCACTGCCTGAACCTCCTTAACCTAGGGTGGCTGGAGTTACCTCACCTAATTCAATACTATCAGCTTACAACTGCCCATAAAGCCCTTCACCACCCAGAAAAGATACCAATGCTCTCCACCCTGATAAAACCCTATAACAACCTAAAACCCTACGCTCTTCCAATAAAATACTGATTCAAACCTCTCTATCAAAGAATACAGCAGGTGACTCTATATTTTCCAACTCAGTTGGTAAAATTTGGAATCAACTTCCTACAGACCTCTTAGCCCAAACTTCTATCACACTATTTAAAACTCAACTGAAACATTTTCTAACCAATCACTGGCTTTGCTCTTGCAATAACCCTAGCTGATCACGTACCTCCTACCTTCTCCTGCACCCTTTGCACTGTCTCCCAACTCTATTTCTCCGTTTTAATCTTCATCTCTACCTGAGAAATTGACTCTCTCAACTTCAAACTAAAATTTTCTAGTAACTCTATCTTTTGCTTTTAATTTCTGTCTCACATTTTATATACCTGTACTGAAGAAATTTGATAGTCTCTGTTTTCACCTTTTGAACTTACTGAAAAGATAGCCTAAATGCCTGTTTTAGTTGAGTCTTAAATTCCCTATGTAATTATGAATGCCTGTTTTAGTTGAATCTCAAATTACCTTTGTACTTTGGCCTGTACTGTACAAATTTGATAGTCTCTGTATTCACCTTTTTGAACTTACTGAAAGGAAAGCCTATATGCCTGTTTTACTTGTGTCTTAATTCCCTATGTAATTTTAAATCCCTGTTTTAGTTGCGTCTTAAATTACCTATGTACTTTTAATGTATTTTTTTGTTATTATGCATTAGATAGTGGAGCTTTTCTCCTCGGGCCTCCACTGAAAATGGACATGTATCCAGTTGGACTAGCCCGGTTAACAAATGTAAAATAAATAAAATAAAATAAAATACAGTGTGAACCTTTGGTTAGCCACAAGGCTAATTTGTGTGTTTTGTCAGTTTTTTGTGCCTGTATAAAGTTGGTCTGTTTGAACATGTCTTGGCTTATTTCCACAGAGGTCACAAACACTCATTGATCACTCTGCTGTTTCCAGAGAGTGTGGATTGAATCTTCTGCAATCCAAGCATGAGATAGGTACTTGTGGCTGTTTTTGCACTTGTATAACTTATTTTGCCTTTGCTGCTACTATATTTTCATAGTGTTATATTTTGTTGCACTGCACTGACCACATTTCTGTCTCCTGCACTGTTGAGTAATTTTTAATTAGAATTTTTCCTGGTTTAGTGTGTTGTTGTAGATTAGTTTCTCACCATTGGGCTTTGTCTTTGTGGCTTTTATTAAGGAGACTGAGGATTGTAGTGTAGTTGCTGGGGGGTGGGGTGGGGGGTGGAAACCTGGTCTGTTTTGTGCTCGGAATCACAGAGAAATAAGTTTGAGAGTGACCCTCTGATTGGTCAAAAGGCTATTTTGTGTGTTTAATCAGTTTTCTGCATCTGTATAGAGTTGGCATGTTTGTACAACACTGCCCATTGCTCTGTGGGTTTTATTAATGCCCTATATTTACGTAGGCACCTAGAACTGACATTTTCTCTATAAAACTATCCTTGAAACTCCCCCAATCCCCAGTTGTACAAATAGACATTATCTTCTGCAGTGACAAGCATTGCCCCCTGAGTTGTGCATTAGATACTTCTGTTTTTACTTTATACTCCTTCAGGTCCTATAACTATTGATATCCTGCTATGGAACAGACTTCTCATCCACATAAAAGAAAGTTCATTCGTGTCCATTTCAAGTGCAACTTAAATCTATGGATGGGAACCAGAAAATTTACCCCAGGACTGCCCCTTGTACTACTAATGGACCAAGGCAGCTCTTGAATGCTTTATCCCATGCATAGGTCCTCTCAGGTTATCCATGGCATAATCCCAGTTAGTCTCATTAGGGGTAATATATAATTACTGACCATGGCATAGGTAAGGTCAATCTGTAACTAAATGGGATAGGTTATTTTGAGCACAGAAAAAGAAACTGGCAAGGTTTAAAATGGCCACAAGGTCAGCTAGCCAAGTACTTACCTATGAAGCTGTATGAACTCTCCTGCTATCTCTGCAGCCTGCTTAATAGATAAGGGCATCCTAAGGCAAATGTAACAATTGTCTCATGTTTACTGACAACCAACTAATTCTTAAACAAACTGATGATGTATGTAAGAGATGTAATTACACATTACTGGATGTGAAGTTCTCACATGCAAGCACTCATGATATCAATCAGGCTGTCAGTTATTTTTTCTCAGAAATCTTTATTTGACTTTATATTGTCAAATAACACTTTCACACATAACAGATTACAGAAATAGAGTGTAGAGTTATATCAAACATACATGAAAACTATAATACACTTATTTACAAATGTGTCTTTCATCTCTGACAGTCAAGTAATTAGTAATCTGTATAATTCAATACAATATATTTTGTGTAAAGGGGAAAGAGAAAAAAAAATTATAATTACTGAGAAGATGTAATGTCGGATCTATATCACATAGTCAAAGTCTTATAACTTCGAACACGTAATGTTCGAACCATTATGTTCAAAGTTACAAAACTTCGACTATAGAAAAAAAAAACAACGGAAAACAAAATAAAGTGTTTTAAGATGGGGAGCAAGCCTCCCTGGACACCCCCACCCTGACTACTTAAATATACCAACTCCGAGATCGCACCCCATTGAACAAAATGGAAACCTCCGCTTATTGAGATTTCCATTGAAATGCTCGAACTTTTACAAATTCAAATTTATGGTCTCGACCATATGAGGTTCGAACTTGTAAATGTTTGACAACATGATTGGAACCCTATAATGTCATATATCTTTGCCCAGAGTTCACGTAGATTAGCTCTTTTTAATTATTATAAATAACCATCTTGTATGCCATCAAGTTTTTGATAGCCATTTGCTTAAAGTCTCCCCATGTAATTACTATTCTGTCCAACCATTTAGAAGCAATATAAAGCTTCATGAGAATGAAGAGTGTAATAAGGATTCGCATTTGATATGCTGATAAATCCGTGGGGGGATATGAATTAGTGTAAACTCCCAAGACAATTTTGTTTTCTCATATCCCATCTTTTGGAGCTGAAACTTTAGGGAATTCTATAACTTGTATGCACATTTACAATTCCAAAACATGTGCATTAAGTCTGCTTCTTGAAACTTACAATGTGGGCATATTGGTAAAATGGATGTGTTAAATTTATGTAGAATTATGGGGGTAAAATAGGCATTATTTAACATCATAAGTTGTGTATACATTAATTTTTTCAAAGGGAGTATCCTATAAGTTATTTAATTGATTCTCCATTATCAAAGGGTTTGCTTCAGCCCAATATTTAGAAAAGAGAGTATCTTTCAGAAATGTAATCACGGTTATCAATTTGTGTTTGACAACATTTTTTCTCTAGATAACATTAACTTCCACAGGGTTTCACAGTTCTCTATGTCCCCGCTTTTTATATCAGTATTATATAGATACAGAGAGCATAATTCTATGATTTGCCTTAGAATGATTGTGTATGCCTTAGGTAGCTTCAGATGAGTTCTTATTTCTGTTAAAGAGCAATCCCAAAAATAGGAAGAAATTCATAATTATTTTATCCTTTAATAAGGGGAAGTTATTTTGGTTAAGCATTAAGTTGTTAAATTTAAGATTTGGATTGAAATGTAAGGGTTGTAGAGTGTCCAAGACAGCTGATAAGGTCAAGGCTATAAAAAGTTTTTTGTAGGTTAGTAATAAAATACTTTAAAGGGTCAATAATCTTATAATTTAACAATTCTTTTTTTTTCACATAAAGGGAAGCACTTTGGGATTGAATTTGAATCATTTTATATAGTTAAAGTAAAGTGCTATCCATATAGGTGTCCAATTGTGATTTATTGATCTATATTCCGATATTCTTATTATTCTCTGCTGTTAATAATACCAAAATACCGTCTAAAATCTGGAAGGTTTAGTCCCCATTTAGCTTCAGTTTTATTAGTTTGTAGTACGATATCCTTACAGATTTAGGTGAGCATATGAATTTAGCTAAAAGTGTGTGTAGTTTTTTTAAAGAATTTATTGTAGACTATCACTTGGGATGTCGTAAAAATATATATTAGTCTTGGGAGTATATTCATCTTGACTACAGCAAACTTAGATAGAAAGGGTAATTTTAGGTTATTCCATCTGTTACAATCCTGTACTATAATTTTCCATTTAGTCAAGATGTTGTTTTGATAGAAATCCTGTTTATTTTGGTAAAAGTTAATCTCAAAGTACTTGATAGACTTTTATTTTGAGAGTGTCTAAGTGTGGATATAATAACCTTAGCTTGGGTGGACTTAAAGGGAATATAGAAGTTTTGTTTAGATTAAGTTTATATCTTAGAGAAAGTATCAATGGCTTTCATTAGTTTAGATATATCTGAGCTTGGGTAAGAGAAATAAAGATTTAAATCAACAGCGAAAGCTATCAGGCAAACTTTACTATTAAAAAGTATTGGGGAGTTGTGATAAATATTCTGTTTAATGAGGAGGAAAAGTAGTTCTAGATATAGGTTAAAGAGAAACAGGGATAGAGGACAGCCTTGCCTTACCTTGTTCCATTTTTAATCATAATTCTATTGGAAAGATTTTTGTTTATATATAAATTTGTATAAGATTTATCATAAAGTGTTTTAATCATTCAAATGAATTTAGGAGGGAAACCAATGTATGGTAACACTGAGAACAAGAACCCTAAATTTAGTCTATCAAATGCCTTATATGCATTAACCGCAATCATGATGATTGGAATTTTCTTTTGATTTGCAAATGCTATTAAAGCTTCAAGTGTAAGGGTATTGTCACATGTTTGCCTTTGAGGGGTAAAGTTCAATTGTTCTGGTGAGATGATATATGTTATGATTTTTTTTGAGTCTATTAGCAATGATAGATGTGAAAATTTTTATATCAATATTTATTAAGGAAAAAGATCTATTGCTGTTAGTATCTCTAGGGTCTGCTTGCTCTTTAAATATAAGAATTGTTTTTGATGCATTAAGGTGCATAACCTTAATCTTGTTGTTGATGATGTAATTATACAGTTGTTGTAATATTCTAGCAATTTGTGGAGCAAAACTTTTGTAAAATTCTGAAGTATAACCATCAGGTCCAGGAACCATATGAGACTTTAAGTTCTTTATTGTATTCATGATTTCCTCTTGTGAAATAGGACTTGCTAATAATTTTTGTTGCTTAGTGTCCAGTTTTGGGAAAGATAGCCCCGTAGAAAGAGTGCTGTGTCTTGTTCTGAGGTTGAACGATTCTGTTCTCCATATATCTGTGTGTAAATTTGTTCAAATATTCTCAGAATTTCAGCACTACCACACTAAGTCTTATCTAAGTGGCTGATTTCAGTTATACTATGTGCATATTTTTGGAGGGAGATAAATCTGGCTAGAACTCTAGATGGTATTTGTGCCTCTTCCACATATTTAGTGAGGGTCATTGTTTCATGGAATGAGAGGTTCCTGGCCTTCAATAAATAAAGGTCTTTTTCAAACTTAAGTAGTTGTTGCTCCTTTTCTTTAATAAAGCATTTCTTCATTCTTTCATTCTTTACTAAGCTGGAGCTTTTCTCCCCGGGCCTCTACTGAAAATGGAAATATATCCAGTTAGACAAGCCCGGTAAACAAATGAAAAATAAAATAAAAAAAAAAAATTAATCTCTGTTTCCAATTTATGTAGGTTTTCCTTTATTAGTGTTTCCTCTCTCCCTTGCAATTTTTTCTAAAGTGCCGCCTTGTTAATAAGAAATCCCATTATTTGAGTTTTGGTATTGGCCCATTCAATATCCACAGGGTATTGGGAGGAAGGGATTTTGTCTAATAGTTCTCTTAAGAGTTTGTTGACACCTTCTATGATACCTTGCTTTAATAGGAGGTTGAAGTTGAAGGACCAGTTGTAGCCTCTTCCAATCATATTTTTGTATCATTCCAGTTTAAATTCAGTGAGATTTTTGAATTGTCAGAGAAAAACCTAGTATTAATGTAGCATTCTATATTCATATTTAAGAATATGTCAGAAATTAGGAAGAAATCAATTCTAAACCACATTTTGTGGCAATTGTGAATAAAAGGTAAATGTTTCCCTTAGTGGAGCATTATTCTTATGTTTTATAGGATCAAAGAGTTTAAAATCCTGTTTAAGTTCCACAAGAGATACTGCGGCTTGTTTGTTGTATGATTTATTGGGGCTTGACCTTTTCATAATGGGATCTTGATATGCAGTCCCTTCCTATAATTATATAGTGGTCCGTAAATGCAGTTAAAATGTTATACAAGGATATAAAGAAATGTTGCTGATTATTACAGGGGGCGTAGATATTTAAGATTAAGATAGGTTTCTTTATATTGAGATCTTCACATAGTATATAGCACTATCTACCTTCTTTACCAGAGCCACTTTTTATGATATTCACCTGAAACAATTTTTTAATTATTATAGCCACCCCTGCACTATTAGTCTCCCCCTCCCCGCTGCTGTAATCTGTTTAATCCATTTTTTTCTTCAATCTTTGTCCATTGTTCTCTCGTCATATGGGATTCTTGAATTAGTGTTATATTTGTCTTCAACTTATAAGTAAGGTGTAATAATGTGTTTCTTTTATCTTTTGATTGAATCCCCTTTAACTTCCAAGATTCAATTTCCCACATTATTCTTCTAAAACATGTATTATAGTTAGATATTGGTATTGTACAGTAATTTTTTTTTTTATAAATAAGAAGCTTACTTAGACATTTATATGAATGACACATATTTCTTCTTGACAACCCCCAGTGCCTAATCATTACTGCTCTGGACCAAGAAGGAAGGGAGAAACTAAAAAAAACTTGAACCAATTAACTGTTTTTGATAAGTGTTTTAAGGTAGATATCTCTTAAATAGAATGTTCCATATCTATATTCCCCCACAGCAACAACAAATACAATATAGAAAAGCCTAAAATACTAGTTCTCTTTTTAACACCTACTCACTACTCCCAACCTCTTCATCCCAGTATCAACTTTATTTTCCCCGAGAGTAAAGGTTCCAATTAAGGAAAAATAGAGATTAACATGACTAAATGTTAATAGGAAATCACATAAGATAGCAACACTTTGTTAATTTTGTTTTGAATAATACTTGCAAATTTTGAAACTACAAACTAGAAAACTAACACCTGTCTGTTAATGGTATAAACTACATTAGTCATACATTGATGGACAATTAGGTTCTAAGTAAATGACATTATTATTCCTTTGTATTGCCCACAGCATCTTAGCTTTACTTTCCGATGTCATGTTTCTATTTAACATCTGCTTGTTACATGTCTTATAATTGCTCATTGTCACTGAGATTTTTTTTCTCAGGTCTCTTTCTTCAGTACTCATATTTGTAAAGTAATCCGGTAATCGTTTAGCCACCTCTAGTTAATTTATATTTACAATATTTGTACAGCATATCATCACAGTGTATTACAAAAATAAAGTTTAACATTTTTAGCTCTTATTATCAGCTTACAAGAATCAACACTCCTAAAGTCTGCCTGTCAGTTATACACACACACACACTATACCTGCCACAAGCAGTATGGAACAGACACATAGAACCACATATGCTGAGGCTCTTAAATGCAATCTTCCTGAACCCCAAAGACCTCCTAGACAATTTGGCTACAATAAATATCCTCATCAGCCCCCAAAGCACTCCACCAAAACAACAATCACTACAACACATACAGCTGCATCATACAGATCCTCATCTTCTAATCCCACAAGTCAAGCCTTGAATCTCTGCTGCACAAAACGTAATGTACCATTATCACAACTACACCCTCTTCTATCATCTTATCTTCTTTATTTTACTTGTGCCAACTTTCTTTGGGCTGCTTTAACTCAATCTATATATATTAATGATATTGCATTGCATATACCTCCCTGTTCTTAAAAAAATATTCATATACAGCCAATGTAACTGTTATTTTTTATCAAAACTGCTTGTAAGTGATGCAACTTATGTCAAGCATGTTTGAATAATGGAAATGTTATTCAGGAATGAAACTCACTGTAAACGATGAAACAATAAAAATGATGTCCATAATGTCTGTAGAATGGAGCTTTTCTATCCAGGCCTCTGCTGGAAAAGGACATTGCTCAGTCAGACTTTCCAGTAAACAAGTGACAATTAATTAATCAATCAATCAATCAATCACACAACAAATACTGGGTCAGACACACAGATGTCCCACTCACCAGGTTGAGTAAGGAGGAAGTCATGATCATTTGTCTATCAGGGGTTAGTATGTGCCAGATGACACATGGACTCATGTCATTGCATCACAGGCACCAGTATGAGTCAGTCATAGTCGATGTGGGTGTAAATGGCATGAGAGGTACCTCCCCAGACTATAAGAAGAGAGAAATGATGGGACTCTCAGATTATGTGCTGCAGGCTGGTATTGAACAGCATTCTACCTTCTCTAGGGATGAGTTCCACAATATGAAGAGGAGATGACTGACTTTAATAATTGGCTTAGTTTTTAGTGTTATTCCAAGGGTGTACAATATTTGTTAACATGGAAGGATATGGTCAAGAAAGTATGCTGATTTATCAGGGATGGTTTATACCTGTCCCCTATAGGTTTTTGAATATTGGCTAAAGTATTGTCCTACCCCACTGTGGCTATTTTAGGCTATGCCAAACTAACAAACCTTGTGACGTAAGAAAACCAATTGTAGAAAACCTGCTGAATGCCAGGAGCCTAAACAAGAAACTCCACTCCCTCCAAGTTCTCCTCACTCCCTCCAAGCTCTCCTCACCCTGGAGAATGCAGACATTTGTGCAGTTACCAAGACATGATATAAAACTGTGGAGAGGACCCCAGCATTGCAGGACTACAATGTCTTCCACACATTTAGACCAGCTGCTGCACAAGCAGAGAATACAGTTAGAGATGTCTTGATTTGGGTCCCCTACAAAAGACCGACAGCTCACAACACCGACACCCACATCGCCGACACCAAAAGCCCGACACACGAAATACCGACAACAGCGCTACTGCAGAAAAAAGGAAAATAACATTTCCTTTTTTCTGTTAGCAGGGGGGCGCCGCCACCCACAACCCCCATAACTTTAATATACCAACTCTGAGATCACACTACAGTCCAGGAATGGAAATATGTCCATTCCACACTATGGAGACTTATCGTTTCCACATTGTCGGTATTTCATGTGTTGGGCTTTTGGTGTCAGCGATGTGGGTGTCAGTGTTGTGAGCTGTTGGTCTTCTGTAGGGGACCCCTTAATTTACAACAAATGCAAACACACCTCTGGGCTGGTCAGGCAGTATGATGCCCTTGATCTTCTTCCAGTCCAAATAACCATTGGTAAAGTCACATGCAATTTCCTTGCAAGCTACAGGTCCCCCTCCATAGCTCAGAAGACCCATATCACATATTTAAACTTACTGAAGATACTCACTATTCAACCCAATACCATATTCATGGGTGACTTTAACTAATCCACTACAAACTAGGACTCCTACATGACCCCAAACACTCGGGTCCAGATATTCCAGGACTTTGTCAACACAAACACCTTAGACCAGATAATCCATATGCTCACTAGGGGTGCAAACAAACTGGATATGTTCCTCACTA
Source organism: Protopterus annectens (assembly GCF_019279795.1). Lineage (NCBI taxonomy): Eukaryota > Metazoa > Chordata > Ceratodontiformes > Protopteridae > Protopterus > Protopterus annectens. The sequence goes on along the minus strand of NC_056741.1, from coordinate 348,648,452 downwards.
ACATGGGAGAATGCTGCATCCCCCTAGAATAATATACTCTCTGGTAAGGTAGGAGCATAAATCTGTCTCCTTTGAAATAAAAATAAAACCCAGGACCCCTAATACCCCTGGAATATTTAGGAACTATTCTAAGGCAAACTTCCTACTACTAAGTTATAACCTGGCAAAATTTCAAGCCCCACCCCCCCAAACCCTGAGAACACTGCTGCCTTTGCAGAACTGTTCATAGAGACCCTGTGCTATTGTGCTAATATATACATAGAGACAGTTGTGCCTACCTGGAATAAGCACAGAACAAACTCAAAATAGAAGCAACCCTGGTGGAATCCAAACATAAACAGGTTGTATACCAAAAATAAGAAGGTCATGGCAAAATTAGGAAGTTCATTGCCCAGCAGCATGAAAAAAACTCTCTGATGAAGCTAAAGAAGCAACTCAAAGGGCAAATCCAGTTTACTAAATCAAAATTTGAGGTAAAAATAGCTTTGAGGGCCAAGGACAACCATGATGTTTTTTTTTTTATCTATGTTTGCAACCGCAAAGGCAGTACACAACAATGTACAGAAATAATTGTAAATGGAGCCAGATATACTGAGTCAGAAGATATAGCAAAATCTACTGGCTTACCAATTCAGCTACAATTTTACCCCAATCTCCCCTCAGCCACCCCTCAGGAAATACCATCAAACATAACTCTCCCAACTATGACTAGGGGGCAGGTCCTTGACGTCCTATCCAAGAATCAGAATACTGCATGGATGGGCCCTGGTAATATCCCAGGATGCTTCTTAAATAGCATGAAACATGACCATTTAGAAACACTAAAGTCATCCTTTAACCATAACATCCAGATAGACGTTGTGCCTGCCATGCAAATGGATAACTGCAATGGTCATCCCTTTACACAAGGTTGAGCCATCTACAGACCCTGGTAACTACAGATCCATACATCTGACTAGTCTAATATGCAAATCAATGGAAAGAATTACCATGTAAGTGACACAGGACATCTTCAGACAATGGATCCAACCCAGTTTGCTTTCGTCAAGGACAGATGATGCCTACTCAACCTGGTGGTCTTCTTCAAGAAAGTCACCAAAGCAATGGACAAGGGCAAAGGGCAAAATGATGCATACGGCTTAGCTTGACCTGGCCAAGGCATTTGATGCAATACCCTATTTCAGCACTATAGACTAATAGAATTACATATAAACTCCTGTGTCACCTACTGGATAGCTGGGTGACTGTTAAATACGATCCAACAAGTTAGGATAGGGGAGTCCACCTACTTAAAGATGCCATTTGCTAGAAGAAAACTTCAGGGCTTTGTGCTGAGTCCACTCCTTTTTGGCATCTAATTTTGTGAAGTCAAGGCCAACATCAAGGGCCTCCAACTAACCATGTTTGTAGATGATCGCAGGCTCAGCGCAGTCACAGAATCCCCCAAGAAGGGCTGACTCAATCACATAACTGGTGCCAGAGCCATGGTCTAAAAGTCAGTGCCAAGAAATCCGTAATGGTATCCTTCAGGAGGTCAGCTACTTCTGGAAACTACCTCATACCTCCCAAGAAAGACCTAGTAGTCAAGGATTTGAGGGTGCATGTAGACAGTTACCTGGACTTTGTCCACCATGTTTATATGGTAGTAAGGGAATCACTCTGTGTTGCACAACTTATAAGCATGCGTATAGCATGAAGGTCCAAGGAAGTCATCATTCCATTGTATTCTGCTCTCATCAGACCAGTCATTTAGTGCATCATCTCCTTTGGTATATACAGGAATAGGCACATGCAACAATTGGAACATCCTCAGAGTTTCCTCGCAAAAAGGATACAAGGCATAAATAACATGTTATACGGATTGCTTCAAAGCCCTACAAACATGGTTAGCTGGAAGCCCTTGATATTGGCCTTGACTTCACAAAAGTAGATGCTAAAAAGGAGTGGACTCAGCACAAAGCCCTGAAGGATTATTCTAGCAAATGGCCTCTTTGAGTAGGTGAACTCACCTATCCTAACTTGTTGGATTGTATTTAACAGTCACCCAGCTATCCAGTAGGTGACACAGGAGTTTATATGTAATTCTGTTAGTCTATAGTTCTGAAATAGGGTATTGTATCAAATGCCTTGGCCAGGTCAAGCTAGTACTCAGTCTCCTTTAGACTGGTGAAGGCCGATCAATGCCTGGCATACAAGTCATCCTTGGGTCCAACTCTGATGAGCCTTCTGCATATCCACCAAACAAATAGCATCAGATTTATCCAATCAATGGGCTTAAACCTTGCTTGTGACATAAACAGGACATGTTGAAGGGAAAGGTACGTATCTCAGAGACTACCCCTTTTCTGCGACAGACTTCCCATCCATGTGAAGCAGACTTCATCTTGACCCTATTCAAATGCAACCTTGACCAACGGATGAGGAATATGAACTTTATCCCTGGACTGGCACCTATGACCCTATTCGACAGAGGCAACTTGTAAATCCTTTGCCATCTTAACATAACTATAGACCCCTGGGTAATGCATCCTGTCATGAATAAATTGGAAATATGTCCAGTCTGAACTATTTGCCAAACAGTAATGTAGCAATTATTGTTTATAAATGGGAAAATATGGATAGACTTAAAATGGCCTTCAAGGGCTGTTAGCTTAGTAATTGCCTATGAACTTTCAACACAAGGAGATTTCCAAATTTCCCAGTAATGGAAAAAAAAAAACAGCAAGTAAAAAGGTCACACAGAAAAACTCTCAGAGATGGGGTAATTTTCATATTCCCCATGGTCCTCTGTCAAAGGAGGTTTAAGATATTACACAGTGAAGTCCTGCTTTACCACAGTTTAGCAGAGGGGATTATGTTTATGAGTCACTAATGAACTTTATCTCGCAGTCTACGTTTGATTTCCTTTGTTTCGCTTACTTTCTGTGTGACTTTGAGTTAATCAGACAATGCTCGCAGCTTGTCCCTGAAAAGAGGCATTTATGCACAGTGAATTCACACAGTTAGTAAAAACAACAAGAAAAAGAAACTGTATACAGCTACTATAAATGGGTCGTATTGTTTACTCCACTTCAAAATTTTCAGATAGAAAATTCTGTGACTGTATTCACAACAGCATGAAAGGTATCAAACTATAGAATTCTTAGCAAGACAAGTACTGAATTTATAATATGTAGCAGCACAATATCTGAACATCTAAAAATCGGTGCTTGTAGAGGACTGGATATCTGTGCCCTTTTCCTCAGTAAGTCTGAAAGGGCAACTGCTTAAGCAACCAGAACTGCCTCTAGCAAACCTGGTGCAGTGTTGTCCTTTCACTTTTCTTGCAACCAACTGCCAGGGATCTGAAGCGAAGAAATCCGAGTTAGCTTTACTATGTTAGTTTGCATTTTAAGTTGTTTCAGCTATATATATTAAGCTTGTTTTTTTTTTTTTTTTTTTTTTTATTAGAGACCAACTGCTTATCTAAATTAGAGTAAATATAAAATTGCACTTTGTTTATCCCTCTCAAAATTGTCTGTTTTTGTTTCTCTGATGTTAGTAAGCAACTAAAATAGTAAATATATTAAAAAAGGAAGTCACTAATTCTGAACTATGAATGACAGGCGTGTTAAAAATTACAGAGCAGAGTTGTTTGACAGCAGTACAGGTTTCTCAGTTATGTCCTGAATTTGGAATGTGTGTTTTGAAATTTAATATGGCAGAGAAGAAGGGAACTATCATGTCTCTTTTTTTCTTCTTCTTTCTCCTGTAGTCTTCTTGTGGGTTTGAGTACTGGGTATCAGAATATGTTCCCGTATTGCAGCAAACCTGCTGGTGTGTGTGTGTGTGTGTGTGTGTGTGTGTGTGTGTGTGTGTGTGTGTGTGTGTGTGTGTGTGTGTGTGTGTGGTGGGGTATCCTGTTACTCTTCTCTCATACAGTGTCAGGTCAGGTGGGCTCAGGCTAGCCTGCACTTCCAGATCACAGTTCTTGTGTCTCAAAATCTGTTCTTCACTATATGGACCCCCTCTAAAATCGAGTGTTTTTTGGCTGGGTATCTTTAGCTTTATTAATTTATGACTAGGAAATGTCTGCTGACGCCACTCAAGAAAATTCTCTACGATATCAACAGACACTGGTAAGGACACACTGACTTCTCCTTTACTTGCTAGTTACTTGTTAAGCTTCTGTTACATTACTGTGCAGTACTCCTAGTGCTATTTCTGAAAAGCAATATTAGAAGTAAGACCCCCATGTCTCTATGCTTTTCTGGCATGTTGGTCAGTCCCTGACACTGTATAGTTCCATAAGATGAGTTAGCATTATCATTGCAAAGCACTGACTCTTACATTGCGTTATGGGTCATGCAGCCGTACAAAACTGTAGATACTATTAATAAACACATGTACTTGCATAAACTGTGTTTAACCACTGAACATTTAGTACAGTGCTGCTGGTGCTACTTTTCTTCAGATTATGTGGCCTCACTTTAGGGTGCCGAGTGGTATGGTGCATTATGTTGCTTGCTCTGGATAATTTTTGAGTTAGATAGAAAAGGAGTAATTTTTAAGTATGCTAATGTCCTAATGATCATATGTATGGGATAATGTTTGTGAAGTCTATAGATTCTGAAGGAATGTTTTGGCTTACCCACTTCCCTGGTTGTCCTGATAAACAAATACTATGAACAGACATCTGTAGATGTATAAAATTATAAACACAATAATAATCTTGAAGGCCGATTGTAATACTAAAATATTTTATCAGGAAAACCAGTTCCATGTGGATTTTTTTCAATACCATATGTATCTTGGAGAGAAGAGGATAGTAAAAAGTATGGGAAAAAACTAAAATGGCTTTTGCATATTAGTGCCATTACATTAGCATGCTACGAACATTTCAGATATATTTTTTTGTGACTTGCATGTACTGTAATAGAAAAGCATACATTCATTGCAGCTTCTGTCTGCATGCTGTGTTTACAGCACATACATGATGTACTTTTATTAACACAAAATTAGTGTAGCAAAAAGACACACACACTGCTACAGAGCATGATTGTAAGTAAAGGTTACTGTTAATGTTGGTGAATAAAGGAAATCATAAAGTGTAGTAGTGCAGAAAGGGCAAAGGTAAAGTCAAAAGGGTTATATGAGTGACAGAGAAACAGAACGAAACACATAATTATAAGAAAATATAGTACTAAACTCACAATGATTAAAATGTGAGCAACTCTACAGAAAATAATAAGCTGGACTACAGGCTGAAGTCATGGGCTCTGTTTAATTTGCTTTGATGGCAGCCAGTCACCAACAAAACCTATTTGTGGTGAGTAATGAAAAAATAAATACTTTTTCAAGAAGGCTTTGCCCCACCCACCACAGACTTCAAGTATGTCCACACCGAGTTTCACCACTGTGAAAGGTATGAAATGTGATGTCAGGCATAATATCTGCTAATATATGAGCAACGTAAAAAAATCATGTAGACTTTATTTCCACAGTATTCAATTGTAATATTTTAGTTCAAAGTGGAATATTATATGGATTGTAATTTAAAATGGTGGCTGGATAGCTATGTATGTTGCTCGGCTATAGCAGATTAATTTGAAGCAGGGACTATAGTAAAGGAAAATGAATGGGGTAGTGATTAGCAGTGAGCACAACAAGGAGAGAAGGAGTCTGAAGAAGGAGAAGCAAGAAGGAGGAACTGTATTAATGTAAGTTATCAGGGGATGGCATAACAGACTTGATGGAAATGATCGCAGAAGGTGATCTAGCCATTACTAATATATCACCACATCCTTGCCAGCAGAGTAACTGTTCTACTTGTTGATTCCCTTCTAATGTCCTCTGGATAGTGCAAGGTTTTACATTTCTTTAGATCCTGGATAGTCTTCCATCTCTTTTTCTGTATTCATTCCTTATTCTATAAAATCTAATACATCTCACCATTGCCTTTTTTTTGTTTTCCTAGCCCATCTTCAATTTTGTAGCCTTGTATAGCTCTCTTAAGTATTATCAAAAAGCCCCCCGACTATTGAGTTTACCCTCAGTCTTGTAGTTTCCATCTACTTCGTTATCACTCTGCACTTAATTGTTGCTACTCGTGCCAGTATTACATATTCATAGTTTCATAGAAGGTTACTAGGCTAATGGCTCTAGATCCCTTGCAAGCCTAGCCATATTTATTCCAAGTTGCCCTAATTATCGGTGGCTAGGTGAGTGAAATTCACAGAGGTAAGGGTCTATGGTAGTTAATATAGACTTCCTCTGTCCAGGAAATACATGAGCACCATCTCAGGGGTTGCATTTGTCGTCTCCCATCCATTGCTTTGGGTTGCTTATGAAGAAAGTCAGGGAAGGGTTCTGTTTCATGTGAATTGGAAGCTTACTCCAGAGAAGTGGCAGTCTCTGGGAGATGTGTCTGTCTATCCAGCATGACCTATTCATGTTAGAGACTAGGTTAACATCCCTGGAGTAAGTGACCCTTGTGGAGTTTTATTTATGAATGTGTAGCATTTCCATCAGGGCCAGGTGAGAGACTGGCTGAAAGCCAAGCACAGGTCACTCCTTAGCAACCTGTAAGAGACAGAATACAGTGACAGGACTTTCAGTCTTTCTGTGTAGGACTTGTTTTGTGCAATCTGTAATTTCTCTGAGAAACTTCTGTGGTCTCTCCAACTGTGGCAAGTGTCTGGTGAGGTACATGGAAAAGGGAGCATTATACTCAATTACTGGTCTGATGAGGGCCGAGTATAATGGAATCATAACATCCTTAGATCTAGATGTGATGCCTTTACTTATAAGATGTGCCACATAGAAGGATTTCCTTACTACTGTGGATATGTGGTAGTCAAAGTTCAGATTGCTATCAACCTGAGAACGCAGATCACGTACCACTGGGTCTACTATTAGGTCGATGCTGTTTATAATGTAATTAGGAGAGATGTCAGCTTTCCCAAAAGGAATAATAATATTTTTTTTTGCATTTAACTTTAATACATGGCTTTGGCACCAATCATTTGTCTGCATCAACCCTGTCTGCAGTATATTAACATCACTAGGGGACGCAGGGATTGCTCCCAGTTTGCAATCATCAGTGAACTTGGTCAGCCACAGGACATCCAAGTTTGCCTGGACTTCTGAGAAATAAATTGAGAACAGTAAAGGGCTCAGGACAGAACCCCGTGGTATGCCACTGGTGACTGGTCTTTTGCTATAGGTGAATTCACCTACTTTGACAGTATGTGTTCTGTCAGTGAGCCAGTTGGCTACCCATCTAGCAATGCAGGGGTTAATTCCCAAAGGGGAGAGTTTCTCTATAATGTCTGAGTAGGGAATTGTGTCAGATGCCTTGGCTAGGTCAAGATAGGTGGTATGTACTGTCTTTCCCTCATCCAGGGCCTTGATCACGTCCTCAAAGAAGTCAACCCTGTTTAACAGGCATGATCTACCTTTAACGAATCGAACTGGGTTGGGTCCAGAGTTTGGAAATTACCTATGTTCTTGTTAATAAGGTTCATAATAACTCTTTCCATGGCCTTTCAGATGAGGCTAGTCAAGCTTATGGGCCTAGAATTCCCAGGGTTGGTTGATAGTTCCCCTTTGTGCAGAGGGATTACTGTTGCTATCCTCCATACCACCAAAACATAGCCAGCTTGCAGGTTGTGATTAAACAGGGGATCCAAGTGAATCTGGTAGGTCATGTTTTAAGTAATCTAAAAGGCAACCTGGGATGTTGTCTGGTCCCATTGATGCCATGTGTTTTGTCTTGGAGAGTGCCAAGATGACCTGATCTCTTATGATAATAGGCTGAGGAATGCTGGCAGCTATATGTTAGGGGATGACTGGAGAGAATGGGAGGGGTACATTTTTCTCCAAATCCTGACAGCTAGCAGGTTGGCTATTACCTCTGGTTAAGTATGGGTGGTGCCATCCACAACCAGTTCAGTGCATTGCTGGGTATTTCCTTTTAGATTTTGAAGGGAGTGGTAAGCACGAGGTAACCTGTCTACCACATAAGGAGTGGTTCTGACCCAGAAATTGTATTTATTGGCTGTCTGGGCAATCTTTTCCATCTCTGTCAACTTTCTGATTTGAAAGCCTGCATTTGCACTTGTTTCTTTCCTGTAACTAGTCTAGTGCAGATACAGATTCTTAGTTGTAGCACTTGAATTTGCTTATTCGTGCTCAGCACTTGTTCAGAACTTGTTGTAAGCACTAAATAAGCTACTAATTACTATAGCACTAAACCTTCCTCATTACCTAGAGGAAAACAGTTTTTGCACTTACTTTTCTCACTTGCTTAGAGAAAAACAGCTATTGTACTCACTTTCCTCACTTATCTAGAGGAAAATAGTTTTTTATTCAGGCATGTCCAAGGATCAGCTCCTAGTGTTCTCTCCTGTCTATCTGATGAATCTGGGCATCTTGGGGCAATGTAGAAATTGCCTCATGTACACAAACAACCCTCTCCTCCTACAACCCAACACTACAACCTGTGAGAGATGCACTTATCTAGCCAAACTGGAGGTAAAGCTCTCTCCAACCAAGACCAAACTTGACATTCAAGAGGAGAAGATAAACACTTGCACCCCACCACACTTATCACATAGTCTCACTAAATCTCCACCACCAAAATCCACACATAGAAACACAAAAACATTTGTGGAGGCTCTCAGTAATAATCTGCCCAAGCAACAGAGACCTCCAAAGCAGAAACGCAAGCAACTTCCACACACAACACAACCCAAATGACACACAGCCCACAGATTCAGTGTGCAACTCAACCACAGCCAATAAGGCAAAACAACATATCCAACACACTATTCATAGGTGATTCTATTGTCAGGCACACTGATGTCCCACTCACCAGGCTAAACAAGGAGAAGGTTACTGTCAGATGCCTGTCGGGTGCCTGGATCCGCCACATAACCCACGCACTCAGTTCACTCCACAACAAGTACAAATATGACTCTGTCATTGCCCATGTTGGTGTGAATGACCTGAGATGTACCTCCCCGCACTACATGAATAGAGGCATGGAAGAACTCTCTGATCTTGTAGCCCAAGCAGGTATGACCCTAGCCATGAGTAGCATTCTGCCATCGCCAAGAATGATACCACAGTACAAGGATAAAATGATTGACTTCAACAATTGGCTGAGCTTCTGGTGTCATTCTAGGGGGATCCAGTATCTGTCTGTTTGGGATGACATGGTCGACAGGCCACGATGCTTTGCCAGAGATGGCCTGCACCTGTCACCCCTGGGATTCCGGATACTGGCTAAGGCTCTTGCCGCCCCTATAGTGCCTTTTTAGGCAAGGTTCAAATGACAAATTCACCACTGTAACAGGAACAGGCAAGCAAACACTGAGGGTAATGCTACTCAGTGCTAGAAGTCTAAATCTCAAAATGCACTCACTCGAGGCACTCCTTAAAATGGAGAACATTGATAACTGTGCAGTGACTGAGACCTAGTTCAAGGCTCCAGAGCTCATACCACACTTTTCGGCCATGTAACCTGGACCGGAACACCAAAGGCGGAGGTGTGTCCATATTCATTAAGGATATTCACACCTCCAGGCTAGTTGCTCAGCATAATGCATCCGATTTTATCCAAGTGCAACTAACTCTGGGCAAAACTGCAATCCAAATTGTAGCTTGCTACAGATCCCCCACCATGCCCCAAGATTACCACTCCTCTTTTCTTGATGCACTGGAAAATATTAGGGTTCAACCAAACAACTTAATAATGGGCGATTTTAACTACCCCACCATTAACTGGGAAAACTACTTGTGTACCAACTCCTTCACACAACGCTTTCTTGAATTCATAAACTCCAATCCCTTGGATCAACTTATTCACACCCCCACCAGGGGCAACAATATCCTAGACCTAGTCATTACCAACATGAGTGACCGGTGTTCCACACCTGAAGTCAACTCCTCGTTGGTCCGATCCGACCATAAGCTAATAATCCTTGATATCCACATCCCGTCCCCACCCCCATTAAGGAAACCATGGTAAAAAATTTCTCCAAAGCCAACTTCATGCTTCTTAAGACAGAAGTGGTGAACTTCATGACACCCATGCAGATGGACAATACAGTTACGACTGCTGAATCCTACACAAATGCACTCTATAAGCACTTACACAAGTGCATGGATCGTGCTATCCCAAACAGAACCAAGAAGCTATCCTCCAAAAAAAGGAAGCCATTCTGGTTGTCCCCTGCCATAAACAAACTGTGTAACAGAAGGAAGAAATTGTTGCTAAAGAGAGTAAAATCCCATGAGTGGAGGAGCTCCCTGGTCAGCCTCAGTAAGAAGCTGAGATCCCTTGTAAGATCCTCCAAAGCTAGCTACGAAAACAAAATTGCCACTGATTCTAAGGACAACCACAAAGCATTCTATAGCTATGTCAAGAATCTCAATGGCAACACCCAGATCTGCTCTGAGTTACTGCACAGCAGCACGAAAATTACAGAACAAACTGAAATTGCCAACATCCTGGCAGATAGGTTCAGTGGTAACTTTACCCCCTCCCCACCCCTTAAAGGGCCCATATCTATACAGGAAGAATGCAGAGTCCCTGTAATCACAACTACACAGGTAAAAGCTGCAGTCTCTAAAGCCAAAAACACAGCATCCATAGGACTGGACAACATCCCAGGCTGCATTTTGCATGAACTTCAGAACAAACTAGCTCCCCACCTAAGCACCATGTTCAGTCATAGCCTCACATTAGGCTTTGTGCCCACTGAATGGCATACAGCAACAGTTATCCCACTCCACAAAGGGGGAGCCACCACTGATCCCGGGAACTATCGCACTATTAGCCTGACGAGCCTGGTCTGCAAGGCCATGGAACATACCATTACGGAACTCATAAACAAAGACATTGGTAACCTCCAAACTCTGGATCCCACCCATTTCAGGTTTGTGAAAGGCAGATTATGCCTCCTGAACCTGATCGACTTTTTTGAGGCAGTCACCAAAGCCGTAGATGAGGGTAAGGTGGTTCACACAGCTTATCTTGACCTCGCCAAGGCTTTCAACACCATCCCCCATTCTGGAATTATAGCTAAACTCACTAAACTAGGTATAAATCCCTACATCACAAGATGTGTTGCCAACTGGCTCACTGACAGAACCCACACAGTAAAAGTTGCATACTCCAAATCTGACCTCAAGCCAGTGACAAGTGGAGTACCACAGGGTTCAGTCCTGGGACCTCTCCTGTTTGGTATCTACTTCTCTGAAGTACAGGCTAACACAGAAGGCCTCTGGCTAATGAAATTTGCATATGACTGCAAACTAGGAACCATAGTTGAGTCCCCAAATGATGTGGAAATCCTACAGAAGGGCCTCGCTGAGACAGATGCCTGGTGTCAGAGCCATGGCCTCAAGCTCAATGACAAAAAGTGCATTGTCATCCCCTTTGGTAAAAACTCTGTACCCATGAGCTACTACATAGACAGCAGTCTACTTATCACCAAATGTGTGATAAGAGACCTTGGAACCCAGGTGGACAGTAGCCTGTCCTTTGATGGTCACAACGCCACAGTAGTCAGGAAGTCCTTCTACGTGGTACACCTTATCATAAAAGGGTTCTCATCCAGGAAAAAAGAGGTCATTATTCCCCTCTACTTGACACTCATTAGACCCATTATAGAATACAACGCCCCTTTTGGAATGTACCTCACAAGACATCTGCAGCAGCTGGAAAGGCCACAGAAGTTCCTCACAAAGAGGATTACTGGCCTCAAACAGATGCCCTACACTGACCGTCTCAAAAACTCCAGCTTTACTCCATAGCATATCGCCTACTCCAAGGTGATCTCTGCCTAACATATAAAGCTATGTCAAACCCAGAGCTGTTGGACATGCTACACCTAAAGAAATCCCAGTCCCTCCAAGCTACACAGTCTAGGAAACTAAAACTTGTCACCACAATAAACAGGACATGCTGGAGGCATAGCTTATTGTCCCAGAGACTTCCCATACTCTGGAACAGGCTACCCATCTATGTCAAGCAAAGTTCTTCATTAGCACTCTTCAATGGATGGGAAATAGGAAATACACCCCGGAGATCACTTCTGTGTCTCTGCTCAACAGTGGCACAGGAAAATAACTTTCTTGGGTGGTGAAAGCCAGGGAACTTTGTTGGCTAGGCTTACGTAGGCCCTCAGGCTGATAGCCTAGTACCTACCTATGAACCTATGACATAGTTAAAGAATGTGTTGTGATTATCTTTACCTAGGGAGGTTATTTTTGCTTCGTAATTAGATTTGGAGGACTTGTCAAGATCTCTAATTTGTTTGTTTAACCTACAGAGGGATTTTTTCCTCTGTTAAACCAGTTCCTTCTTGTTTTTGGACATTACTTTCTTTCTCTTGTTGTATAGCCTGTTTATACTAGGAATCCACAAGGATGGCTTGTTTTTTGGCAAGACTTGGTTTTAATCTGGTCAGTTACTGCCAATTTTATACAACTTCTTAAGTGCTTATAGAGGGCATTGGTGTACACCTCTGCATAGGAGTTCATGTTATCTGCATTTGAGGGAGCTTTGAAACGTCTTATACCATCACTTAGTAGGAGGTCATTTGTCTTTGAAAAATTCTTAACCTTTTTTGAGCTTGATGGGGTATGTGGTCTAATAATTACGTTGAACGAGATTGATTTATGGTCCAATCTTACCAAGGAGGACATCACACGGGGCAAAGGGAGCTGGTTGGTGCTATGCTCTCCCATTTTAATGAGTACTATGCCCAGGAAATTTGAATGTCTGTTCAATCTGCTGACTAGCTGTTCCAGAGTATTTGTACTGACAAAGTCCAAGAACCTCTGAGCCAGTATGTATGTGGTTATATATGTTTCCCAGTCGATGGTAGGATAATTAAAATCAGCCATGAGTAAGGTGTTGGACTGTATGGCAAGTGACTCTAGTAAGTCCATGTATATGGTATGCTTTTCCTGTTTCATGGTGGGGGACCTATAGCTAGTTATGAGGTGGTAGGGGGCTTTGCCTATAGTCAATTGTACATGGAGTAGCTCAAGACAGTTATACTGTTTGACCAGTTTTGAAGTGTACTTATCCTTAATGAAGCGAAGCCATAATAACATCTCTCTAGAAATCGTTCCCAGTACCAAGCTACTTGGCATTACCATTGATAAAAATCTAAAATTCGACTCCCACATCTTCTCTGCAATCAAGAAAACCCACCAGAAAATCTTTCTCCTCTACAGACACAAATGCTACCTCACCCCCTCCTCCCGACAAACCCTTGGATCTACCTTCCTTCTCCCCTCTCTCTTGTACGGTGCTCCCCTATTCTCCAGCCTACAACTTGGCCTTTGTTCCAGACTCAAAGCCTGTTACAACAAAATCTGCAAATTTGCAACCAATTCTAAGAACTCAACCCATCACTGCCACTCTCTACACACCCTCAACTGGCTAGAACTCCCCAACCACCAAATATACCTACCAGTTACAACAGCCCACAAACTCATCTTCAAACCAACAGAATGCCCTTCTCTTGCCAAATCTCTAATACCCTACACACCCAGCTGCTCCCTGAGATCCGAAAGCCAAAACCTCCTACAAGTGCACAAACCCCCACATCCACCTGGCCAACCATTACTATCTTACACCATAGCCAAGCTATGGAACTCTCTACCCACCCCACTACGCAACTTACCAAACCACAACAACTTCAAATCCATGCTTCTCTCCCATCTGTCCTCCAAATGGGAATGTCCTTCACATGCTCCCACCTAAAACACCCCCACCACTAACTCCTCACCACTCTTTTAAAAGAGATCAGATCTGCACTCTATCCCATATCACTACATCCATTTTTCTCTAGTTTCATTTTTTTCTATCCATTCTCCATCCCAGTATATTCTACACTCCATTAAGCTAAAAATTTGTACTCTTTTATGCATTACAACTGCTCAATAGCTATACCAGGCTAATCAACTATATTCCATTTCCACAACGGTCCACCCTTATTATTCTAATTCAGTTAGAAACCTCCATGTATAATGTTTTCAGACTGAACCTTCACAAAATCACCACCACCTACAGTGAGTAATGTTGGTCTTATTGCCAAAGCTTACATCCGTTACTTGTAATGTATAAGGATTTCTAACTGAACCTACACAAAGAAAATTCCACCTATACCAATTTTTCTTTGCCAAATCTAATGAAATGTCATGGGTTTTTGTCTGTGCATCCTTCTTAAAAATATTATACATGCAAGCCACTGGCTTATCTTACATATATTCTCAAAATGACATTCTCTCAAATGTAATGTAACATATATTTTATTGTAAAGCTGTGATTTCTGTACATTTTGTACTATGTAACATGCATTGTTTATTTTAAACTTGTGACTTTTGTATTTTTATACTATGTACTGGAGCTTTTCTCCTTGGGTATCCACTGAAAAAGGGCCACAAGCCCAGCTGGGCTAACCCGGTTAACAAACATCAATCAATCAATCAATCAATCAATCAGTCAATCAATAAATAAATAAATAACTAAATAAAATGGATACGCCTCCTCCTATGGTTCTATCACACTCAGTTTGTGGTCTGAATGTATGGAAGCCATTGTAGCTTTCCACATCTTTGAACCATGTCTTGGTGACTGCACAGACATCAGCATCTTCCAAAGTGAGGAGTGCTTCCAGGGAATGCAGTTTTTTGTTTAGACTCCAAGCATTACGCAGCAATACCTTGAGATTATCTAGAGAGGATTTTGTTATGCTGGGAGGTTGGTTATTTTGACTTTAATCAAAAAAGCCTAGAGGAGACAGGTGCAGAACATCTCTGGCAAAGCAGCATGGCCTGTTGACCATGTCTTCCCCAGGCTGAAATATATTGGATCCCCTTGGACTGACACCAGAAGCTAAGCCAATTGTTAAAGTCAATCATTTTTTTTTGCATGTATTGTGGCATCATCCTTGGAGAAGGTAGAATGCTGCTTAAGGCTAGACTTATACCTGCCTGTGACACATAATCTGAGAGTTCAGTCATGTTTCTCTTCATATAGTCCAGTGAAGCATGTATCAAGTCATTCACCCCTACAAGGATTGTGACAAAGTCATATCGGTATTTGTGGATCAGTGACTTGAGTGCTTCAGACACTTGATGATCCTGGCACCTTACAGACAGCTAACTGTAACCCGCTCCTTATCCAGCCTGGTGAGGGGAACATCTGTGTGTTTCACAATGGAGTCACCTATGACCAATACATTAGGTTTTTTGGTGTTAAGCCTTATAGGCTTATTTGTTGAGACACTGATGTGTGTGATTATGTGTTGTGGTTGTTTTTTGCATTGTCATGTGTGTAAGTGGTTTCTGTTTGGGAGGCATTTTTTAGCAAATCAAATATTTTGAAACATGATTTGCGCAAGGTATCTACACAAGGGTTTTTGTTTTGAGCTGGACAACTGAACCAAAATGGACATTGGCTTTTGGAACCCATGCTTTGGCTCTTTCTCCTAGTTTCATGAACTGGACGCTAGATTTGGTATGGTGAGTTACCCCTAGGTTGCTTTATTCCCTTGCATCCTTTGTTCGCCAAGGGCTTTACTCATAGGTCTCGGCCACCTCCAATTTTTTTATTAGATTTCCTCTTAAACTTGGAAAATGATTAATAGTCTTTAAATAAATGCATGCCAGGCAGAAAAAAGGTTTATGCATTTATGGATACATCAACTTGAATTTCAGGTGTATACCTCTACAAAGTTAAAAAAGTAGAATTAAGACTATGGTTTGGGTCATAATTCTTAATCCCTAATGAACATAATGGGGTGATGTAGGGCACAGTGGTAGTGCTACTATCTGTTACAGGTTTAAAACGTTACTTCTGGTCACTAGATTATGTTTGACTGGAAATGCATGTCCATCCCATATCCATGTGGGTTTCTTATGGTGCATGTGCTTATGGCAGGTGTTTGATGATTAGGGCTTAATTAGTTTAATAGCTGATTAGGAACCTCTGGGGGGGGGGGGCTTTCCAGTTGTTTGAAATGTCTAGCAAGGTACATCCCAAAGGGGGCATTGTATTCAGTAATTGGTCTAATAAATGCTGAATATAATGGAGCAATGACCTCTTTTGATCTATATAATATTCTCTTGGCAATCAGTTACACCAAGTAGAGGGACTTTCTAACCACTGCCATTCCATGATGAGCAAAGGGTAGGGAATTATTATCCCAAGTTCCAACTTCTCCTGTTCTAACAACATTCTCATTTTGGAGTGGGGTATTGTCCGTGTGTATGCTGGGGTAGAGATAGTCTACCAAATATGACTATATTACATTTTTTTTTTGGATTTGAGTTTTACTGATTTTAATACACCAGGTATTTACAAGAGCAAGTTCTTGCTGAAGGGTTTGGGTATCAAAGGGAGACTTGATAATGATTCCCAGTTTGTAGTCATCCACATACTTGGTCAGCCAATGTTGTAGTTTGTGATCTAGAGATCACAGAGATAAGTTCTAAACAATAGGGGTGCCAGCACTGAACACTGCAGGACTTTACTGGTCTGATGAGTGATGAGGTATCTGCTGCCTGGTCTGTATGAGTTCTGCCCATTAACCAATTTGATATCCATATTATCACAAAGGAATCTATTTGTGATGCTTTAAACTTACTAACACTGCTTGGGGTTGGTGCTAAATGCTTTGGCCAGATCAAGGTATGTCATGCAGAGAGCATGATCACCGTCTACAGCTTCAGAAGTCTCATAAGGCTGAATTACAGTGTTCCATCCTGAAGGCCTTCTAGGACACTGACTCCTTGAAATCCACATTATACACTTGTACACTTGTGCATCTAGATTCTTCTTAAAAAAACTTTAAGCTATTGGAATTACACATCCAGAAAGGAAGAAAATTCCATGTTATCAGTAAATGCTGAGTGACATAAGAACATCTTAACCTTGTCTTTTGATTTATAGAAATTGTTAAAATTTTCTGCCTAAATAATTTCTTGCTACTAAAAATCTTCAAATTCAATGGCAATTGAAGTTCTTAATTTTTAAAAACACTAAATGATAGCTAAAATATCTGAAATGTATTGAATATAGATTAGCTTTTTGACATCTTTTTTCGTAATGTGAATTAGATAGGGAATCACTTTGCGAAATTCCTTTACACTGATTTCAACCTTTTCAATTATCCAGATGCATACATACAACATAAATTGTTTTACTCTAATGCTGGCCTAATAAAAGATCTATACAAGTCAGCCATACTGCGAACATCCTTGTCAGAGACATTCTTTATTTTGCATCCTAATTTGTCTGAAAGCCTTATTAATAATTAAGCTAAAAAGCTTTGAAAATGATCAACTAATAGTTATTGTTCTGTCCAAATCTTTGTATTCAGAAACCCCTTTCAATAGCAATCCCACATGATGAATATTTTCCTTTGATAATGCTCTATCAATTTACATTATTTTGCATTTATTAGTACTAAATAATATACCAATATTTGCTACTCAATTAGTGATCTTGTTCAAATGTAAATTAATATCCTGATAATCCTTACAACTTAACTATGATAAAAACATTTTTACAGTCATCTCCATATTTGTTTAGCCAAAATGAACTCTATCTTGGAATAATTGAATATACAAGGTCCGCAGTGGTGCAGCGGTAGTGTTGTTGCCTCACAGCAAGAGGTTCTCCCATTTGATTCTCGGCTGGAGTGCGGGGAGTGCCTTCTGTGTGGAGTCTGCATGTCCTCCCCGCGGTTGGGTGGGCATTCGAAAGACATGCGTAAATGGGTGTGTCTTTGGTGAAGGTTGAATGTCGAGCTGGCACCTCGGCGTTCATGAAAATCTACTGCCAATCATTAGCGGACTGGAGTTCCGCTGTAGCGACCCCTAACCGGGAAAAGCCGAAAGACAACAACAACAAGGTTGACTAAGAGAGGCCCCAGAAGTGAGTCCTGTGGTACCTTTCTGTTCTAAAGTAGGTGATGAACATACATTGATGGCTACTCTTTGTGTTCTACCAGTAATCCAGTTCAGCATCCAATGAACAATATGCATGTTATATCCTGTGTTATTCAATAGTCCATAAATTAAATTATATAGGTGTGAGTGTGGTGCCAGTGTGTGATTGTGGCAGGGATAGCCACCTGGTGGTGCAGACCTTGGAGTTAGATGATTGTTGCTGTTGAAGTGATAACCTGCCCCCATGTACAAAAATAGGAAGAAGGGGCTTTGGATGGATGGATGGATGGATAAATATGTTATATGATAATGAATCAAACGCCTTGGATAAATCTAGAAAGATAGCACTACAAGACAAGCTTAAGTCAGTGGCTTCTGTCATCTGATCATTAAATTCCACTAGATTTGTAAAAGCATGTCTTCTTCTTATAAATCCATGTTGTTGTAGGTCAGTAATTCCATTACTATCTTTTTTGCATCAGATCTGTTGCACATATCTCAAAGCATTTACTCATTCTAGGAGTCAGGCTCACAGACCTATAGTTGGTCTACAGTTGGCTATATCAGTTGTCTTGCCCTTTTTTGACATCAGGTTTATATATGATGCTTTCCACATATTTGGCCTTGTCTTGGTCTTAAGCAAGTTAGTAGTAGATATATTTTTAGAAAGCCCACAGGTAATCTATCAGTTTCATAGGTGCTTACTAGGCTATTGATCAGTTTGGATCTTAAGAAACCTAGGCTTACATTCCCATGGCTGTTTTAATCCCTTATATTTTACAAACAAATAATCCAGAGGCAGCAGAACAAGGAAATATTGGGACATTTACATGTTGCTCCTATCTAAGAAAGAAATGGGTGCTAAACGGGGGTGAATTTGTAGTTTCCCACCCATCCATTCATCCAAATTATGTTTGAGAAGAGGAAAAGGAGAACTTTACTTTATGTGGAGTTGAAGATGGTTCTGTAGAAGTATTTTATGTGATACATTTATGCCTCCAACATGTTCTATTTATTTTGCAAAAGAGGCTGAGATCTCCTCAGCAGGTGTTCATGTTACCATTAGACTCATGAATGTGTAATAGGTCTGACAATATAGGATCAGTTGGGGGTCTGTTTGCAAGGCAAAGTTCACTTCTGTCTTAGGACCCATAGATACAAATTTCTTCACTTTCTTCAGAGAATTCTCAGTATTACTTTCTATTAATATCAGTTAAATTTCATTTTCTGATATATCAGATGTTTATTATCATTTCCCGTGGAGGGAGTAATTTATACTTAGCATGTACCTTTAGTATATGTTCTTTAGTGTTGATGACGGTGGGGGCCCATCTGAGAGTTTCAAGGATAAGTGAGCCTTGGATTGTCAGCTCTGTGGTAAAGTTTGCACTGAAGTTTGCTAGTATGTTGCCAATGTCTGCTGAGATAGTGTAGATAGTATCATTAAGAATAGATTCAGGGGAGGGGCGTGGCCAAGGATGAACACAGGATAGCAGCAGATTTCTTCAGCTCCACCAATTTCATTACATTGACAGGAATTAATTACTTAAAAAATTAATTCTTGAAGTAATTTTCTTTCTAAATATTTGTTTTATATAGTTCTTGAACTATATCTAAAAAAGAAAGGAAATCTTAATAATATTCCTGTCAGAAATTACTTTGGAAATTTTCCTGTCAGTTTATCAGTCTGAAATGAGTTCCAGTAAGACAAATTCTCAAGACTCCAGCATCAAGAAAGAACTTCAGTCTCTGATAATTATAGTCCAGCAACTTACTGCTAAGATGGATAAAATGGATACTAAAATAGACACTTTCATAGAAAAAACTACAAAACAAATAGACTTGTTACATATGGACCTGCAACAACAGAAGATCCAGATGACAGGCATAGAAGAAGCTGTGAATGACATGGAAAATAAAATACAAGAAAAGGAAATCAACATTGAGTTTCTGCTGAAACAAAATACACATTTACAAACAAAGCTGGATGACCTGGAAAATAGATCTAGGCAATAACATTAGGATTTTTGCACTGCCAGAAAATATTGAAGGTAACAATATTACTTCTTTTTAACAACATGGCTCCCTAAAACTTTAGATTTACCAGAAGCATTCTCTTTTGGTATCGAAAGAGCACATAGATCTATAGCTAATACTAACTCTAACAAAAACTATCCTAGATCAGTTATAGTTAGATTTCTATCATCTTTGATAAAGAGATGGTTCTTAAATCTGCTTGGGCTAAAGCTCCTGTTAAGTTTAATGAGACAACTGTGCGTTTTGAGAATGACTATTCTTCCATGGTAATTGCTAAAAGAAAAGTTTTTCTGCCACTAATAAGGGAGCTTAAAAGCACAGTTTAAAACATACCTTCTGTTTCCTGCCAAGCTTAAAATCTTCCTTCCTGATGGTCCTAAGGTCTTCGATGATTTAGACTCTGCTTTACTGTTTGTCAAAGAAAAAAGGATTTTGGATAAAATAGAAAAAATGGAATGGGCTAGTTCTTCATTAAAGAGATTGGCAACTGAAGCTTCCTGGAAGACTTCAGAGAAGAAGAAGAGACTAAAAAACAAATGATTTGTTATATGATTTTTCTCTCATCATTTTAGTTCATTATTAATCTTTTTGAATATAGTTCCTGCATTTCCAGAAAGCCACAAATATTTTGGAAAAGATTTAATCAAAGTTATTCTCTATGTGCAAAGAAATGTTTTGTTTCATAACCAGTCAAAATGCCTGAGGATTTAATGGCAGGCTGTGACTCGATTTGTTTCTCTTTCTGAAAAAGTAAGGTTAGTAATTTGATACATTTTTTTATCTTTACCTTTTTCTTTTCCTTCTTCTTTTATTATTTTCTTTGTTTAAACAATGACATTCTATTTAGATTATGTAGTGGGTAAAGGGTGGGGGAGGGCAGGGAGAGAACAGTAATGAAAATATCATTAATAGAATAATAACATATTTATTTCTTGTAAAAGTTTATAAGTTCTTCAAATGCTATTTCTAATTATACTTTCTTGATTATACTGCTTATGCTTGTTTGTAAATAATCTGTCATGCTTTAACTAATAATAATCAGAACTAAATAAGAGTAAATAATATGTTTTATTTTTAACTCTATTAATATAAACAGTAAGTAACATTCCATTGTATATACTTCATACATCTTTCTCTTACATTTTTTTTTATTTCTGCCTCACTCTCTTTTATTTTCTACTCTCTTTTTCTTTTCTTTATTTATATATAGAAATGCTTTTGACTGTGTGGGCACAGTGAATAATAGGATTTGTATGAAAATTGAGTTGGGAGAAGAATGCTGAGTTTTATTGCTTGTTGGTAATTTTGAGTTTAATTTCACTTGCATAGAGGCTGTGATGATCTGTGGAATACATTGTGGAGGTTCTGTCATGTTTAGATGCATTTACACTGCTAAATGAATGTTTGTCACTAGTTTTTAATAAGTTTCCCGCCAAAATGTTAAGAGAGACAATCTGGGATGTGGGCTGTCTCATGCACAGTGTCTATGAGTTACCTCAGAATCTTCAAATCACAGAATTCTCACAGAGAAACTGAAAGCAGTTAGTATAAACATTGACAAGGTTATCACACTGACAACACCACAGATTCAGGAAAAATACTCTGTTCATAAAATGTCAGTTATAATGAGTTTAAATGATGTAGTTTCTTGTAGTAAGTAAATGTCTTATTTTAGAAGGCATAAAAAATGAAACATTTATTTAAATGTTTTTGAAAATCTACTTAACAGCAGCATAATAATCTGTGTTAAAAATTTGTGTTCCAAACATATACTTTACTATAACTCATTTAATTCATCTGATTGACAAGCATAAATAATCTTATAACTCTATTCTGGAAGAAATGTCATGTGATATATTTTAAAGCAGTAGGTTAGCATGATTGTAAAATCTGGTTACCAATATGTGTTTGCTGTGCATTATTTTGTATAAAGCAGACAGATTTATTCTAGGGACAGCAAGTAGGATAGTGCTCTACAAAGACACAACTCAGTGAGATCAGATATATATATATATATGTGTGTGTGTGTGTGTGTGTGTGTGTGTGTGTGTGTGTGTGTGTGTGTGTGTGTGTGTATGTGTGTGTGTGTGAGTGTGATGGTTTTTTTTCTGAGAATCTGCATAACTATCCAATATGATTTATAATAATTTCTATGAATACAATATTTTACTCTATTGACAAAATGAATGTTTGCCACAAGTTTTAATAAATTTCCCGCCAAAATGTTAAGGGAGACAATCTGGGATGTGGGCTGTCTCATGCACAGTATCCATGAGTTTCCTCAGAAGCTTCACTCACAGAATTTTCACAGAGAAACTGAAAGCAGTTAGTATAAACATTGACAAGGTTATCACACTGACACACCACAGATTCAGGAAAAATAATCTATTCATAAAATATGTCAGTTATGATGAGTTTAAATGATGTAGTTTCTTGTAGCAAGTAAATACCTTATTTTAGAAGGCATAGAAAATGAAACATTTATTTAAATGTTTGTGAAAATCTACTTAACAGTAGCATAATAATCTGTGTTAAAAACTTGTGTCCCAAACATATACTTTACTATAACTCATTTAATTCATCTGATTGACAAGCATAAATAATCTTATAACTCTATTCTGGAAGAAATGTCATGTGATATATTTTAAAGCAGTAGGTTAGCATGATTGTAAAATCTGGTTACTAATATGTGTTTGCTGTGCATTATTTTGTATAAAGCAGACAGATTTATTCTAGGGACAGCAAGTAGGATAGTGCTCTACAAATACACAACTCAGTGAGATCAGATATATATATATATATATATGTGTATGTGTGTGTGTGTGTGTGTGTGTGTGTGTGTGTGTGTGTATATGTATGTGTGTGTGTGTGTGTGGGTGTGTGTGTGTGTGTATATGTGTGTGTGTATATGTATGTGTGTG
This sequence comes from Protopterus annectens, assembly GCF_019279795.1. Classification (NCBI taxonomy): domain Eukaryota; kingdom Metazoa; phylum Chordata; order Ceratodontiformes; family Protopteridae; genus Protopterus; species Protopterus annectens. Next base: position 348,625,536 of record NC_056741.1, on the reverse strand, counting down.
TGTCTGTGTTTATGTGTGTGATGGCTTTTTTTTTTTTTTAGGTAATAACGCAGGTGTTTCTGAGAATCTGCATAACTATGCAATATGATTTATAATAATTTTTATGAATACAATATTTTACTCTATTGACAATAATGAGTTTAAGTAAATGCTCATATACAAACAGTTCAAGATTTTTTTGGAAGCTGTTGATAGAATTCACATGACAGAAAATAGATGCATCTTAATGCATGTAATGTCTGAATCATATTAGCCAAAGTTTTTGATTTAAATGAATGTTAGAACATAATTTTCTCTCCTCTTGATTTCTAACATTAAGATTATTTGAATGCTATTAGAATACAAGTGTTATATATTACATAGATCTATATAATAGTATGAACAGTTTTAAAAAAAAAAAAAGTTTATTTTAGTTTATATGATGCTGTTTTACCAAATGTGTAGTTTTGTCTTGATAGATAATTGAATTGAAAACTGTTAACCTCAGTTAAATATAACTAGTATTAAATTGATAAGGTGGTAGCTGAGGTACTGCTGCTTAGGGTAGGGGGTTAACTTGAGTAGTAAATACTACTCTAAGTTGGAGTTTTCAACTCCAGGCGGGATGCAAGGTTTAATCCTTACATTATTTTCACTTGTTCATTGTTATATGTATATAGTTTTGACATCCACAATATATTTTGTACACTCATTGTCACTACAAACAAAATTGAATCCTATACAAAATCCCATAAGAGATTTAATAAATACAGCTATATTTAAAGGTACACCTAAACGAGGAGATGTAACATTATTTATCTTGTTATTTGTTATTTTGATCATAAGATTCTTGAGTTTTAAAAATGCCAAATGACATCTTTAAAAGGAATTTCTTTAAACATTAATGGATTGAATAATCCGTGTAAAAGGGCAAGCCTAATAAGATACATTAATCTACACAAGGCCAATCTAGTCTTCCTGCAAGAAACCCATCTCTTGAAAAAAGATATTGATAAACTAGCCACTAATAAGTATACAGTATTGGTTAGTTCAGAGCACACTCAGAAAAAAAGAGGAGTGGCTATTTTATGGAATAAAAGTATGCCCATTCCTAAAACCATTAAGTCTTATCAGGATGACAAAGGAATGTTTTGTATGGTTACAATACAAATTAATGGGAAGACTTACACTTTAATTAATGTATATTGGATACCTGGAATTGGTATTAATACAGTGAAACATCATATTGATAAGATCATATCATTCTCTATAGGGGATATTATTTTAGCTGGTGATTTTAATTGTATACTACATGAAAGTGATACTACCACTATAAAGAAAAGAAGAATTACATCTAATGCAAAACATTTAAATGAATTTGCTAATTCTTATCATTTGAATGATATTAATAATCAGATAGAGTCAAAATCATTACCATACACCTTTTTTTCTAACAGATACAAAACTTATTCAAAAATAGATAGGGTCTTTATTTCTAACCAGATGGTAACAGATTTAATTAATTCCAAAATCATTTCATGTCCTACATCTGATCATAACTCAATTGTTTTTGAATTCATGATAAAAAATACTCATAATGTTCAGATCAAAAGGATACCAGCATACTTAACTCAGCTAAAAGACTATAAAGAATATATACTTTCAGAAGTACAACATTTTCTAGACATAAATAATACTCCTGAAGTCTCCATTGTCTATGTTTGGGATGCCTTAAAATCATATCTATATGGACAAAGTATCAGATGGTATAATAATAAAAGGAAATCTTGGTAGAAAGGAATTGTTAGATATTCAAAGTAAACTAGACTCTTATAAACATAATAATAAAGAAAATATTATGGACAAGAAAGTTATTGAAGAAATAAACAAACTAAATGAGAAATACAAAGAAATTTTAACTCATAAAGTTAAAATAACTTTAGAGAAATACAAGTTTTTGTCTTATTCAATAAGCCCCAAATACTTACATAGACTTAAAAATAAAACAAAAAGATTGAATAAACAAAACCATATCAAAGAAATCTTTTCTCTAAGGAAAAAGAAGAATGTTTCTAGTATACCAGAAATACTGGATGAATTTAGAAATCACTTTCACAAGATTAACCATAACAACATTAACATGGAACCTAAAGATAAAATAAAGGAGTTTATAACCACAAACATGAATAAAAAGCTTAATAAACAACAGATTAAACTATTGGACAAGAGTATTTCATATACAGAAGTTATTACACAAATAAATAAGCTTAAATCAAACAAAGCACTGGGTAATGATGGTATTATACCAGAGATATATAAAATCCTTTCTAAAACTACATATTCATTAATACATAAGGTTTTATTCTGGCCCAAACTGAGTTAATAACCCCCATCTTGGCAATATACATTTATTTCACCAATTTTAAAACCTAATAAAGATCCAACTAGATGTTCTTCATATTGACCCATCTCATTACTTAATGTTGATTATAAAATGTTTGTGAGTATTTTTGCTGATAGATTGAAGACAATTATCCCCGGCATTATAGACATAGATCAGACGGGCTTCATTGTAAATAGAAATACTTTTGATAATATAAGAAGAACTTTAACATTAATTGATTTTGCAAATAGGAAAAAGAAAGATTTAACACTTATTAGTCTTGATATAGGTTCAGCATTTGATTCAGTAAGTTGGGACTATCTGTTTACCTTACTGAAATGCACAAATTTCTCTGATGCATTTGTAAATTTAATTGAACATTTATACAAAGGAACGCTGGCTTATATTAAGGTAGGAACATATGTTTCACAAAAAATACTCATTCTTAAAGGTACAAAGCAAGGATGTCTACTTTCTCCACTATTATTCACTTTAGTAATGGAGCCTTGGGCTAATTTGATTAGAAACAGTACTGACATAGAGGGTTTTGAAATAGAAGAAAATACAATATCAAAAATTCAACTTTTTGCAGATGATCTAATTACATCAGCAGGATCGAATTCTTCTATGCAGTCTTTATTTGATAAAATGATGAATTTTAAAAGTATTTCTGGTTTAATATTCAATGAAGAAAAAACTAAAATACTACCTATATACACGAAAAAATACTCTCATTAGTGATTTTACTAAATATGTACCCAACTCAGGTCAGATAACTTATTTAGGTATAATACTATCTAAAGATATTAAATCTATTATATATAATAACTATAATACCTGTTTTCTTAATATACAAAATCTTTTTAATACCTGGAATAATATGTTTTTTACTATGGAGGAGAGACTTACAATTATTAAAATGATAATATTCCCCAAGATTTTATATTTAATACAATCAATAATACTTTCACCTACAAAAATAACTATCAAGAAACTGAATACACTAATGTTAAATTTCTTATGGGCACCTAATAGACCTAGGATTGCATTAAAGAAACATACTAATAGCTGGTCTCAAGGGGTATTTCTTTTCCAGACTTTAATTTATATATTATCTCTTCTATTATAAAAGTTATTACTTTATTAATAGATCGGTCATATGTCGCAAAATGGAAAGATTATTGGGAGCTAATTAGTATGCACTTCATGAAAATCTCCTTAACACATAAAAATATGATTATAAATAACTCCATGTTGTGGTTGCTAAAGGAATTTTGTACTTCACCTATTACACCTAAACATATGGTCTGTTACCCATTAAATATTATTATTAGTTATCGTAACTTTATATTCATGCACCCTAAGTATAGGGAATGGAATTTTATTGTATTCCCTATAATTTATACTCAGGGTATGCTTATGTCATCTACTTCTGAAGGAGCTCATTTAGCTATAGATAATAATCTAAAGTACTGGTATCAGCTGATATCTGATAATAAAGTTAAAAATCTAGATTTCTTAAAACAAGAATTTGATCTAAGAGAAACTTGCTGGTTAGAGGTTCAGATCTTTAGACAACATCTCATTGATAGAATAGATCTAATGTCTATAACGGTTAAAGAATCTATTCCAAAACTGATTGATTACTTGATAATAAATTTACAGCATAAAGTTTCTGATAAAGGTAACCTTTCTACATAAAATTATCAGACAAGAAACTTTTTACAATGTAGATTCATACTGGAATTATTTCACCTCTATTAATGGGGACCCACCAACTCAACAAGATAAACAATATATATTGGAATCTGCTTATAGAACTACATCTTCCATTGTCTGGAGACTTTATACATGGAAATTTTTATATAGATCTTTTTATACACCTTTGATGATGAATAAAATTAATAATAAAGATAATCTATGTAAGAGATGTAATGTAGAAATTAATGCTGACTGGGCTCATATGTTTTATGACTGTATGAAGTTGAAAGAATACTGGAAGTCAATTAATGAATTTTTGCAGGCTCTTTTACAGATAATTTCATTATTTCTAAGTCTCTTATATTATTCAACACACCTGTACCTCAATGTGTTAAAAGATTAAGCTTCCCTTGTTATGGTCTATCCTAGCAGTGGCTAGGAAAATAATAACTAGAAATTGGATTTCAGATACACCTCCTTCGTTCAATGAATTTAAAAATGTTATGAATATAATGTGTCATATGGAAATAAGCACAATTAGAATGAGAACAACTAGAAAAACATCACATTATATTGTATGGGATAATTTACAAAATTTGTTAAAAAAATTCTAATTTCAATAGCACAGTATTTTAGTTTAATTAATTGATCTGATTGTAGTGGATGTCTTTGTAAATACTTTAGTTGTTTTGTTGAATATTATAATAATACCTATTTTTAATTATTTGTATAAAATTGTTATGATATTTCTCTTATATGTTAAAACAATAAACTTGTTTTGAAAAAAAAAAAAGAATAGATTCAGGGTGATGGTTATTATTTCTTAGTTTCTGAATATAACTAAAAAAGGATTTGTAATTGTCCTTAGCTTCAGTTGCTAACCTAAATTCATGAGTGGCCTTAGTAGACCTAATAGATTTTTTTCAAGTTTTTAGTTAATTTTCTGATACAGTCCTTAATTTGAGAGTCTTTTGAATTGTTGTTTACTTTATGACCTTTTTTTTTAATTGTAGAGTTTATTTATGTTGATGGACCACCAGGGTGCTTCAGTTTAAAAATGTCCATTATAGTTTTAGTCTGGTTGGGACTTCTAGTTCTACACATTTATCTAATGTTATATGATATATAGCAATATATGTGAAGTATAATGTTTATTATGTTAATATAGTTTGATTACTTTTATATGAATGTAAACTTGCCTTTGTCACAAGTGATAATTCAAAAGAGGTGTTTGAAACACTGGTGCAGTGGTTAACATTGTTGCCTCATAGCAAGAGGTTCTCTGGTTTGATTCTTGGCTGGGGTGCCTTCTGTGCAGAGTTTGCATGTCCTTCCTGTGTTTGCTTAGGTTGCCTCCAGGTACTCCGTTTTCCTCCCACATTCCAAAGACATCCATCTAGAGCATTTCTCCATGGGCCTCTGCTGAAAATAGGCTCTGTCCTAGTTGGACTTTCCCAGTTAACAAATGTTAAATAAATAAAATAAATAGGCATAGCCATTCTTTGTGAAGCTGCTTGCTGTAGCAATGTCTGGGATGCTGCTGTAAGTGAATTTTGAAACTTCATTGCATCATCATCTTCTTTCAGCTGTTCCCATTAGGGGTCACCACAGCAGATCATCTGTTTTCATTTCTTCCTGTCCTCTGCATCATGCTCTTTCACACCAACCGCCTGCATGTCCTCTCTCACCACATCCATAAACCTTATCTTAGGCCTTCCTCTTTTCCTCTAACCTGGCAGCTCCATCCTTAGCATCCTTTTCCCAATATACCCAGCATCCCTCCTCAGCACATGTCCAAACCAACGCAATCTCGCCTCTCTTGCTTTGTCTCCAAACTGTCCAACCTGAGCTGACCCTCCAATATACTGATTCCTAATCCTGTCCATCCTAGTCACACCCAGTGCAAATCTTAACATCTTTAACTCTGCCACATCCAGCTCTGACTCCTGCCTTTTCATCAATGCCACCATCTCCAACCCATATAACATAGCTGGTCTCACTACCCTCTTGTAGACCTTCCCTTTCACTTTTACTGGTACCAGTCTGTCACAAATCACTCCTGACACTCTTCTCCACTCATTCCACCCTGCCTGTACTCTCTTCTTCACCTCTCTTCCACACTCACCATTAGTCTGAACTGTTGATCCCAAGTACTTAAACTCATCCACCTTTACCAACTCTACTCCCTGCATCCTCACCATTCCTCTACTCTCCCTCTCATTTACACACATATATTCTGTTTTAGCCCTGCTGACCTTCATTCCTCTCCTCTCTAAAGCATATCTCCACCTCTCCAGGGTCTCCTCAACCTGGTCCCTACTCTCACTACATATCACAATGTCATCTGCAAACATCATAGTCCACGAGGCTTCCTGTCTAATCTCATCTGTCAACCTGTCCATCACCACTGCAAATAAGAAAGGGCTCAGAGCTGATCCTTGATGTAATCCCACCTCCACCTTAAATGTATCTGTCACTCCCACCGCAGTCCTCACCAATGTCACACTACCCTTGTACATATCCTGTACCACTCTTACATACTTCTCTGCCACTCCCGACTTCCTCATACAATACCACAACTCCTCTCTAGGCACCCTGTCATATGCTTTCTCTAAGTCCACAAAGACACAATGTAACTCCTTCTGACCTTCTCTGTATTTCTCCAACAACACTCTCAGAGCAAATATTGCATCTGTAGTGCTCTTTCCTGGCATGAAACCATACTGCTGATCACTAATCATCACCTCCCTTCTTAACCTAGCTTCCACTACTCTTTCCCATAACTTCAAGCTGTGACTGATCATTTTTATCCCTCTGTAGTTACTGCAGCTCTGCACATCACCCTTATTCTTAAAGATAGGTACCAAAACACTTTTTCCTCCACTCCTCAGGAATCCTCTGACTTTCCAAAATTTCATTAAACAATCTGGTTAAAAATTCCACTACCATTTCTCCTAAGCACATCCATGCTTCCACTGGTATGTCATCTGGGCCAACAGCCTTTCCATTCTTCATCCTCTTCATAGCTGTCCTTACTTCCTCCTTGCTAATCTGCTTTACTTCCTGATTCACTATCCCCACATCATCCAACCTTCTCTCTCTCTCATTCTCTTCATTCATCAGCCCTTCAAAGTATTCTTTCCATCTACTCAACACACTCTCCTCACTTGTGAGTACGTTTCCCTCACTGTCCTTTATCACCCTTACCTGCTGCACATCTTTCCCAGCTCTATCCCTCTGTCTAGCCAATCGGTACAGGTCCTTTTCTCCCTCTTTAGTGTCCAATCTCTCATACAACTCTCTATATGCCTTATCCTTAGCCTTCGCCACCTCTCTCTTTGCCATGCACCTCATCTCCTTATACTCATGTCTACTTTCTTCATCTCTTTGACAATCCCACTTCTTCGCCAGCCTCTTCCTCTGTATACTCTCCTGTACTTCCTCATTCCACCACCATGTCTCCTTGTCCTCCTCCCTCTGACCAGATGTCACACCAAGCACCTTCCTAGCAGTCTCTCTTACTAGCTCTGCTGTAGTTACCCAGCTATTCGGTAACTCTTCATTGCCTCCCAGTGCCTGTCGTAACTCTTCCCTGAACTCCACCTCACAATCACCCTTTTTTAACTTCCACCATTTAATCCTTGGCACTGCTTTCACACTTCTCCTCCTCCTCTTCTTGATCACCAATGTCATCCTACAGACCACCATTCTATGCTGCTTAACTACACTTTCCCCAGTCACCACTTTACAGTCTCCAATCTCCTTCAGACTGACCCTCCTACATAGGATATAATCCACCTGTGTGCATCTTCCTCCACTCTTGTACGTCACCCTATGCTCCTCCCTCTTCTTAAAATACGTATTCACCACAGCCATGCCCATCCTTTTTGCAAAATCCACAATCATCTGACCTTCTGCATTCGTCTCCTTAACACCATACCTACCCATCACTTCCTCATCCCCTCTGTTCACTTCACCAACATGCCCATTGAAATCCACTCCAATCACTAGTCTCTCACCCTTGGGTACACTCACCACCACTTCATCCATCTCACTCCAAAATTTTTCTTTCTCATCCATCGCACACCCAACTTGTGGAGCATATGCACTAACAACATTCATCATTACACCATCAATTTCAAGCTTCATAAACATCACTCTATCAGACACTCTCTTCACCTCCAAAACACTCTTAGCATACTTCATTGTATAATTTTTAGAGATTAGTATGTTTGGAGTCCTTGAATTTTGAGACAGTGGTATCAGCAGGTTTAGTTTTTAAAGGTGATGGTCACTAGTTTATGATCTGACTTAAATATATTCGTAAGGACAAGGTCATGCATATTGTGTATTCTAGTGCATTTTTTAAAAATCAGGTTCAGAATGATTTTGTTTGTTAAATCTAAGAATGTTTGGACATATCCTACATTTGAGATATAGGAGCTTCAATTTATTGATGGGTGGGTAAAGTACCCAAAATAAGGGAATTCTTGTTTATAGGGAGTCCATCAAAGAGCATAGAAGTTGTCCTGTAACAGGCCAAGCATCATTATTTTTGAAGGAAGGATTCATCTCAAGACCAGTGTCTTGTCCACATTTGTGATATGCATGGAGAGTTCTAACATCTCTCTGCATACCCCTCATGATTTTGCATGCCAAGTCGTCCACCCCTATATGGACAACCACCATGGTGTAGTCATATTTCTTAGGTGAACAGGCCTTAAGGGACTTAGAACTATAGAGATCCTGGCACCTGGAAGACAACTCACCATCAGCCTGTCCTTGTATAGTCTGGTGAGAGGAGGCTCAGTGTACCTGACTATAGAGTCACTAATTACTAAACATTTTTATTAGTAAAGTGGTCTGCTGTACTGTATTAGACAGTAGTTAAGGTGATGTAGTATTCAGTTTTTATTGAGCTCTAGACTCCAAAGGTCTAGGAGGCTTTTGCAAAGGCTTTTTTTACAGCCTCAGTGTAATTATAGTGTGGGTTGGTGTAGAGTGCTGTTGAAGTGTGTAGTGTGCACAGTCTGTGTGTGTGTTTTTGTGATTTAGTCCTCCGTATTAGTTAAACACTTCCATCTCTCACTAACAAAATGACTTGCTGGAAGTAAAAGATTCTTATCTTTGAGCATCAGGCAGTTATTATACTGCCTGATAATCACTGTGAGATTTTTGTCTTATAAAATTTGGCCTAATGTTAAGAAGAAAGGTACAAAGGGGAATGTTCAAATGTATGAAATATAATATTTGTAAGCATGATAATTGAGAATCTCACACTAGTGATAAATAACATCACCTTAAAGAGCATTTATCTATGTCAAACCACTATTGTGGTATACAGGCATTAAACATGACTGTCTACATGAAAAGTGGTACATAGGACTGATTAAAAGACAAGTAAATATATGTATTTGAAAAGATTTTTGTGATATTAAAAACAGTAATTTGGCAAATGCTGTTGCAACACATGCTTTTGAATGCCCTAATGGAAATATCAGCAGTGTTAAATATGCAATACTGGCAATTGTTAATTTGCCTAGAGGTGGTGATAGTATTGGATCTTTAAAAGTTTTGAAAGCAAAATGATTTGAAATATAACACACCAATACTAACAAGTTTGGTTAATGAAACTTGTCTAATTTAAAATGTTGTGGTAACAACTATAAATAGATCTGTCACTTTAACTTCTGATTGTTTGCTTAATAAGGAAGGAATGAGTTGCAATGAACTGTACACTAAACCCTCATTTATCTGGAACTCAAGCAACTCACTCTTAAGCAACCAGCAAAAAATATATTGAAGAAATACAGTACAGTTTTCACATGTTGCACTTTCTATTTCCCCCCACAGAAACATACCTTACATTTTTAGAGTTTTAGAGTTTTAAAAAGGAAAATAGGAACCAATTCCCTCTCTCCCCAACCTGAGAACAAGTCAAACCAAACAAATAGTATACGGTACAGCATTAGTCAGGCCTATTTTAATAGTAACTCTCTAGTTATCTGGCATCTACCAATCCCCATGGGTGCCGGTTAACTGAGAGATTACTGTATATAAGAATTGCTATAGTGTATTGTTGGTTTGACTCCCTGTTAAAGCTGTATACCAAATCAATAAGGGAAATAAAACAATATTTACTGTTTCAGTTGTGTTTTGGTTGTGTTTAGTCAGTATTACTTTGTTTGTGAACTACAAAACATTTTAAATATTATTCTAATTCCCTTAATAAGTTAATCAGACATTTTGTATCAACATGTATTTTCAGAACAATAACAATTACAAAATTCTATTAACTGGTATTATTGACTGATGATAATCCTTAATGATATCTGTAATAGCCTAACATGTTTAACATATTTCATTTCATTGTTGTTAGGCACATTCAGTACAACCCATAACAGACATCTACATATTTCTGTTTCTCTCTGTCTCTTATACACACACACACACACACACACACACACACACACACACACACACACACACACACACACACACACACACACACACACATTTTTTTAACTCACCCACATTACCCAAATGTATTAAAGAAAAAATATACATACAGTCCTACTGGTTGACAATCATACATCACAGCACCTTATTTATTTGAAGGGTAAGTAAAAAGAAGCATGTGTTTAAAAATACACCTTACTTCATCATTTTTTTTCAGAAACCCTGGTACTACTTTTTTTTACTAGAATCTCAGACTACCTGAGGTACCAGTCACCTGATGCAGCCAGAACCAATGGGAAATGGCGGTTTGCTACTTTATCCAGTTGCCCAACTAGCTTCCACTGAAGTTCCATTGCTACACCTCCAAAACAGAAAGACTGCTTGTAATAAGATGTAATGACCTTGTTCTCTACTGTGACATATATTTAGATGCTGGGCAACTTTAAAACCATCCCCCCTGAGCATGAGCTATTGCACATGTGTGAAGTTTTGAGTCCTGAAATAGAAAGACAACTATCTGTTGAGTAAAACTTAAACTTTTTTTTTTCATTTATAGGGGCTGGGGTCCAACAGTCTTGTATCATGAGTCATTCCTGACACTGTGCCCACGCTGGATAGGGTTCTGAATGACCTCTGTGTGATGTGAGATCAGTGACTGTTGTCGGTCCTGGTCTTGCTTCATCTGTTCTCAGCATTTGGTACAGCTGATCATATGATCTCTTGGTGACTTAAATCTTACTGTTTGTTGTCATCTTCTGAACTTCAGTGGTTTGCCTTCTACCCCTGTGAATAGACACAGAAGGCAGTTTCTCTGGTTATTTCCTCGTTGTCCTACCCTGTGGCATATGATACCCTACAATGCTCTTTCTAGGGGCCACAGTGGCTTTTTTTGTGGTGATGTTATACATTGGAGGAAGAGGTTTTCAATAGCATTACTACACAAGTGACAGTCAGCTATACCTCTCTTCCTCTAAGATAGCGAAGTGACCCTTGATTTCTTACAATAAACTCTTGACGTCATATTTTACAGGATAAAATGCAGCATACACCCGGACCATACCAAAGCAATGGCCACTCTTTACTCTGTTCCCATTTAATGTTTCATGCACTAACCTTACAATTATTTCTGGGAATACATCTTATTGTTGTCATCTAAGAAATGTATTCCAGATCTAGTGCTTTCTTCTATCACAGAACCTTAAGATAGTGATTCAAGCCTTGGTTTCATTTGGTTTTATTCTGGTACTGCCTCCTACCTGTGTTCATAACTATGACAGCACGTTTGACTGAACTTGTTTTCATCAAATTATCCCTGTGGAATCTGCAGTGACTTCCAATTAAATTACATATAGCCTTCAAAGGCTTTTGTCATGTTTACTGTGTCCTGTACAGTCTAGCTCCCTCCTATCTGCAAGAGCTTTTGGTACCTTCCTTCCTGGCTGGACTCTCACCTTAACCTATCTTAGGCTACTGGTTGTTTCAGGATGCATTTTCAGAATTCTAAGCACTTATTTCTTAGCTGTTTTGTACCTCACATTTGTAGAATCTTCAAAAGTGCTGGCACTGAGATGCATTCTTTGTAGAGCTTTAGGAGATTCTTTAAGGCTCGTTTGTTTCTGAGGCTTATAAATGTTTCTGTGATGATTTTATTTAGTCTTCAATTAATTTGTTATGTTCTGCTTACTGCTGCAAGCATGAATGCTTTTATGTTCCACTGTGCTTGCTTTTAATAAGTTTTTAAAAAACAAATATGTATAATTTCCTCAATATACTAAGATCCTTCTAGGAGGAGATATACACCCTAATCCTGGCCCTACCTATCATAATGCTCACAAAGATAATTCTCTCGTACACCCTTCTGTAACCCAACAGTCATTCCCTAAATCTGCTAATCTAATTTTTGCTGCAATAAATGTTAGAAATATAAGAAACAAAACTGCTGAACTGCATGCCTGAATTACCCAACATAAGCCTGATGTTCTCTCTATAACTAAAACTTGGCTTAAACCCAGCATAAACAACTCCAATGTTATATCTCCTAGCTATAATATCATCTATAATGACTGTATAAACAGGAAAGGTGGTGGTAGTGCTTTAATATTTCCCAGTACCCAGCACATTTCCCCTTACAGCAAACCAACATTAACATTCAGTCCAGCAGAGCTTCTTATTGTTTTCTTCAAAGTAAACAGTAATGAACAAATATGTATGACTGTCCTTTACATCCCTCCTGGTGACAATACACCTGTACTGGAAAATATCCTACATTGGATATCCATAACATTTCCACAAGAAAACATTACTAGGTGAGATGAATGTCAGTTGGTTGGACATAAACTCTTATCTACCCTACATCTAGCATAAACTTATATGGTTTCACACAACTAATTAATAACCCCACACATTATAGCAACACATCAAATTCTCTATTAGACTGGATCCTAGTATCAGACCCTAGCAAATACTCCACCACAGGTGCAATGTCAGACTCTGTCAGGGATCATCTCCCAATTCATATGATTAGAGGGTGTAGGTTGGCATAAGGTGTTTACCTTAGCGACACTAGGTGCAGGTTTTGATCCTCACAAGGAGTAATTGGCTAGTCTTAAAATGGCTCGCAAAGACAGTTAGCCTACCACTAATATATGATTCCCTCTCTAAAATAAATCTACATTGGTTACAAGCAAGACATTTTTTGTTCCACTGTATTTGCATTCATCAGACCTATCATTGAGTACAATGCACCCTTTGGTATGTACCTAACCAGGCATATCCAACAACTGGAACATCCACAGAGGAGGTGCTTCTATGGACCCTGGAAACTACCGCCCCATAAGCTTGACAAGCCTGGTCGGCAAAGCTATGGAGGGGATCATTATGGAACTCATTAACAAAGACATTGGGGACCTACAGACACTGGATCCTACCCAATTTGGCTTTGTTAAGGGCAGATCCTGCCTCTTGAACCTGGTCGACTTCTTTGAAACAGTCACCAAGGCCATTGACGAAGGTAAAGTAGTTCACACAGCCTACCTTGACCTTGCAAAAGCCTTCGACACAATACCCCACTTGGGCATCATAGACAAGCTCTCCAGCTTAAATATAAACCCCTATGTTATAAGATGGGTTGCAAACTGGCTCAAGGACAGAACCCACAAGGTCAGAACTGCTGGAGACATGTCAGACTCTAAACCAGTCACAAGTGGCGTCCCACAGGGCTCGGTCCTGGGACCTCTCTTGTTTGGTATTTATTTTTCTGAGGTACAGGCTAACATGGGAGGATTGTGGCTGACCAAGTTCGCAGATGACTGCAAACTGGGCGCCATAATTGATTCTCCAGCGGACAGAAGCATCCTTCAAATGGGTCTCATAGAAATGGAAAACTGGTGCCAGAACCATGGCCTTAAACTAAACACCAAAAAGTGTATAGTCATACCCTTTGGGAAAAATAAAGTGCCCACAAATTACCACATAGGTGGTAATCCATTAAGTATGGAAGAAGTAATTAGGGACCTAGGGACCCAAGTTGACAGTAACCTCTCGTTTGACACTCACATTGCCAAAGTGGTTAGAAAGACCTTCTATATTGCCCACTTTATCATGAAGGGATTCACATCTAGATTGGGAGAGGTCATTGTGCCCCTTTACTCTTCCCTCATCAGGCCCAAAATTGAGTACAATGCCTCATTTGGGATGTACCTTACCCAACACCTGCAGCAATTGGAAAGACCCCAAAAGTTCCTCACCAAGAGGATCAAGGGACTCAAACATATGCCATATGCTGCCTGGCTAAAGAAACTCCAGCTCTACTCAGTAGCATACCACCTACTCAGAGGCTCTATGCCTGATGTACAAGGCCATGTCCAACCCGGAATTAATAGACATGCTCCACCTCAGAAAATCCAAATCCACCAATGCTACGCGAGCGAGAGATTTGAACCTCAGCACAGAAATAAATAGGACATGCTGGAGGGACAGATTCATAACCCAGAGGCTCCCTTCACTCTGGAATAAAATCCCAGTCCATGTTAGGCAGAGCCCCTCACTGACTTTTCAAGAGAAATCTTGATGAATGGATGGGAGATCGTAGGTTTACCCCGGGGGTCACTTCTGTGTCACTGTTAGACAGAGGTACAGTAAACTAAACCTTAAAATGGGCACAGTATACTCATTCCAAGGGGTGGCAAAAGCCAAACACACTCTGGCTAGGCTTATAAATGCCCTAGGGCAGATAGCCTAGTATGAACCTATGAACCTATGAACAACACATGCTCACCTCAAAAAATACCAGACTACAATTTTTTTTCCCCAAATCCCTTTCTCACAAAAAAACAAACTTTAAAGTCCTTTCTCTTGATAATACAACCACTGAAGTCATTTCTCATAGCAAATTATTTTGGGTGATAGTGGATGATAATCTTACATTTCACATGCATATACAAAATGACATAAGAAAAACTCATCAAAAACTAGGGATGCTTTACAGACCCAAAACTTTCTCATTGATGCAACTAAAACTACACTTGCCACTGCTTATCTCCTCCCCACATTTTTTTATGACATTCCCATCCTTACTAACCTCCAGGATTCAAAAAAATTAAAACTTGAACAACACTATAACAAAGTTGATAAATTTGCAGCACACAGCCCTTTCAGAACCCACCACTGTATAGCACTGAAAAGCCTAAATTGGTTAGAATTATCACATCAACTAACATATACACCGCTTCTTGCCACCAGAAAAATTATCCAGCATCCATCTGCCTGTCCAGCACTAAAAAAACATTCTACACAACTTTGTTTCCAATCATTCATTGCAATCCAGTGACTAAAAACTCCTGTCTGACTACAAACCTAGCAAATCTGCTAGGCATTGTCTGTATTCATATAAGGTTGCTAAGGCTTGGAACTCCTTACCTGTATCCATCTTTCAAAACCACTCTGAAAGACTTCCTAGCTAAAATCTGGCTTTGTTCTTGCTCAAAACCAGGATAAACTATATCCCTAAATGTGAACAAGTACCTTTTCATTCCTTATAACTCCTTACTCTCTCTTTTTCACTTACTTCCTTACTGCTACCTAATTCTCTTCTCTGACTTTCTCTCTAAATATACTATAAACCTGTTTTTCCCTCACTTTATATTGCAATTCCTGTTTGTATTAGACTAACTCACCTTTAATTTCTCTACAAACTGTCTAAAATGTCTTTAAATATTAAGTGATTGTCATATACCTTGTATTGATTCATTATCAATGTTTTTATAGTATGTCTAATTTGTTATAATTATTTAAACTACATTTTTTTATTTTTGAAGATTGTATAATTATTATTCTTAAAATGTTTTGTAATAATTTGGAGCTTTTCTCTCCAGGTCTTTTCTGAAAATGGGCTTCTACCCAGTCAGACTTTCCCATTTTTATATGTCAGATAAATAAATCCTGGATTCTATAAACTCTGATTAGGCTCCATGTAAGGCCTACATGGAGGTTACATGTTTGCGCAGTGGTGTGCAGCGAGCTGTAGCTCGCAATGCTTATTAATTATGTGCAGCCCGTGTAAGCCAGGTTTCTTTTTTTTTTTTCAATAATTCTTTATTTATTCTTTTCATTGATATAAAATAGCAAACAAAACACAACAAGGAGAGGGAACACATCTTCACAGTAAGCAGTTGTTATACATTGCTGGTAGTACATAAAGAAGTAAAACAATCAAACAATACTATTTACACTATATACATAGATGCTTTCGATATTCGGGAAAAAAGTTGTTACAATTCAGTGAGAGTTGTTGTGATTAGGAATATAAATTAGAAAAAGGAGGGAGAAGAAAAATGAGAAACTTTCATGAGCTATGGATCTAGATTAATATGAGACTTCTTATTTGTAGTTAAGTCTGATACATTGTGATGAGCTAAGCAAGAATAATATTAAAGACTTGTTCCCATAACTTCCTGAGTTTGATGTTTTTATTCCCCTTGTCGATTAAAATTTTATGGGTTAAAAGATGTTTGGTCACCATTATTTTAAAATTCTCCCAGGAGATGTTAGTTGGGTTAAGCCAATTGGTTGCTATATAGAGTTTCATTAAGAGAAAAATATTGATCAGAGTAACTGCTTGAGTTTTAGAAATATTATTTGATAGGATATGTAGAAGAGTGAATTCCCAGGTTAGTGTGGATGTCTGATAGCCCATTTTTTGTAGTTGAAATTTAAGGGATTTCCAAAGTTTAAATACACACTTACAGCTCCAGAATAAGTAGAGTATATCAGTCATTTGGTTTTTACAGTGTGGACAAAAAGGGGATTTCATAGAGTTAAATTTATGTAAAATAGCGGGTGTGAAATATGCATTATTATAAATCATAAGTTGGGTAAATGCCATTTTTTTAAGGGGTATAGATTTATTTGTTAGATTAATTGCTTGGTTTAATTGATGGTTATCAATGGATGGATTATTCTTTCTCCAATAGTTCGAGACAAGTATATCTTTATGGAATTTAATGTCTTTGATTAATTTATATGTATTAGTGGTAATTTTTTTAGTTGAGAGTATGGTTTTCCATAGTGAATTACAGGTTATTATATCATTGTTGCTTATGTTGTAGTTTTGGAGATAGCTGGTACATAGTTCTTTAATTTGCCTTAAAATCACTAGATATGATTTGGAGAGGTTCAATTGATTCCTCATTTCTTGTATAGAACTGTTTAGGTATGGGTATATGTCTTGTATGTTTATATTAATTAATCGAGGAAAAGGGTTCAGGTTTAGGGTCTGATTGTTTATTTTAAGGTTGGGATTTTTGTGCAAAGGTTGTAACATCATCATAGCTTGTGCCAAATTTAAATGCTTAAAAAGTTTTTGAGTTAGTGAGATAGAGTGTTTAAGGGGTTCTGTTATATTGCACGGTTTAATTAAACTTGTATTTAGAAATGGTAGGGCTTTGGGGTTGATATCCAAGTTTTTGATGTGTCTTTGGTATATTATTATCTACAATGGGGACCAATCTTTATTCTTTGAGTTATATTCAGCTATTTGCAGCACTCTATTAGCATTCATAATTAGGTAATTTGTCTCAAAGTTGGGAAGGTCTAAGCCACCTTTACTTTTTGGGGTCGAAAGTGTCTAAGCCAGGTTTCATGGCTGGCAACAGTGTTGCTGGCCAGAAAAACCATGTAGTTGAATGCAGACATCAATTCTGTGTAAAGCAGAGCAGCAACGGTTTGTGGACTTGCACAGAATGCCAGAATTATCACCAGATAGCTGTCAGTTTGTTAGTGCAACACATCTGCACAAAGGCCAACATAACAAGGGGACAAATAACCAGAAATAGGGACATATTTGACATAGATGTTGCACATTAATGTGTTAAAATGAAACTTTCTCAGCCTCTTAGAGCAAGAAATCTGGACAAAGCCATAAATAATCAGGGATCAAAGGCCCAAAAATAGGGACCAATTGTTTAATATTGCCCTTCAAACTCAGAAAGTGGATAGAATAATGGGGTGTACAGTAGCATGAACTTTCTGATGAGCATGATGGTTGAAACTCAAATGTCTGTCATCAGTTTCTAACTTTACTCTGCAATGACATGCCAATGATTTGCTAAAAAACAAAAACGTTATGAGAAAGGATCACAAATATCAGGCAAAACTGGACATTCTGCACAAATCAGGACAGTTGAGACGTATGCACTGAAATGTATGCAATATTGATTCACATCAGTCCCGAGATCAGCCCAGTGATATGGCAGAAAGCCACAAATTTGATACAGAAAACATCTGAATATCTGGACAGTTGAGAGGTATGAATGCAAAGTATGTGGTGCAAATACAGTACAGGACAGTGTACCTACAGTGCAGAGTATTGTGATATCCAATTCCTGGCATTCTGTACTGAAGCAGTGTTAATGATTTGTAACAGGACATGGACTGCCACATTACATGATCACTCAGGGGAAGTGTATGTATCAAACAGGGACACACAAATGAACTGTCGGAATGAACACAAGGAAACAGGACAGGTGAAACTCCCTCATGTACAGCACAGGAGGGCATGTCAATGGAAAATGGTTGTAGCAGAAACACCAGTCACATATCTGTTTGATACAGTAGAGACTTCTTCTTCTTTCGGCTTTTCCCGGTTAGGGGTCGCCACAGCAGATCACTGTCTGCTCATGATTGGCAGTGGAGTTTTATGGTGTAGAGTTGTCAGCCCTGCGCCCAACCTTCCACAGAAGGCACACATGCACTCACGCCTGTGTACAGTGAAAATGTATTTTATGTGACTGTCACACAAGGTGATATAACAATGGGGAGGATGTCTGTGTGAGATTAGCATCTTTACATGAATAATGCAGAGGACATCTATCAAGGATCTGACATACAATTGGGGTAGGGTGCACATTGTGAAACTCTGCAAACTGATATGCCTGATTAAGAATGTACTCTTGGGGGAGGTCTCCAGCAAAGTGACCACAGGTAAAGCCTCATGGAAAACATTACAAGAACCAATTGCATTCATGGACAATATCAGAATAATACCATCAGTTATCCCATACATCTGACACAAAATATGTGATGTAGAGTGATAAGTGAGTCTGCACACACACACACACACACACACACACACACACACACACACACACACACACACACACACACACACACACACACACACACAACCCGAACAACAATTTGATGCAGCCACACACTAAGAGGGTAACCACGCACACTGTCCTGCACTGTAACATCTGTTGAAGGTGTTACAAGGGATACTGCTATACCTGTATGTGACAGTATGGGCAATACAGGCTAGTTGCCTTGTGTGCATGACACATATATAGGTTCATAGGTAGGTACTAGGCTATCTGCCCAAAGGCATTTATAAGCCTAGCCAGAATGTCGTCCCCTTAGATTAGTTCCCTGTGCCTCTGTCCAGCAGAGCCACTGAAGTGATGCCCGGGGTAAACTTTCTGTTTCCCATCCACTTGTCAAGGTTTCTCTTGAAGAGTGCTAGCGAGCAGCTCTGCCTAATGTAGATTGGAATCTTGTTCCAAAGCATGGGAAGTCTCTGGGACAGGAATCTATCCCTCCAGCACATCCTATTTATTGTTGTGGTGAGGTTTAGATCCCTAGCGTGTGGCTCGAGGGGATAAGGTTTTCTTTAGGTGGAGCATGTCCATCAATTCTGGGTTGGACATGGCCTTATATGTCAGGCAGGGATCACCTTTGAGCAGGCAGCATGCAACCGAGTACAGCTGGAGTTTCTTCAGTCGAGTTGCATAGGACATCTGTTTGAGGCCAGTGATCCTCTTGGTGAGGTACTTCTGTGGTCTTTCCAATTGTTGCAGGTATCTTGTAAGGTACATCCCAAATGGGGCATTGTACTCTATGCTGGGTCTGATGAGTGATGAGTAGAGGGGCACAATGACCTCTTTTGATCTGAATGCAAACCCTTTTGTGATTAGGTGGGCCACATAGAAGGGTTTTCTTACCACTTTGGCAGTATAATTACCAAAGGAGAAATTACTATCTACTTGGGTCCCCAGATCCCTTATTACGTTTTCTGTATTTAGGGGACTACCACCTATGTGGCAGTTTGTGGGTACTTTGTTATTTCCAAAGGGAATAACTATGCACTTTTTGGCGTTTAGCTTGAGGCCATGATTTTGACACCAGGTATCCGTCTCAGTGAGATCCTTTTGGAGGATATCTGTGTCATCTGGTGAGTCAATTATAGCCCCTAGTTTGCAGTCATCTGAGAACCTGGTTCATAGGTTGGTACTAGGCTATCGGCCCTAGGGCCTATACAAGCCTAGCCATAACAATTCCCTGGATATTTCTTCCCACAATATTTACTTCTATGGACCCCTGTCCAGCAGGGTGACTGACATGTTCCCTGGGGTGAATTTCCTATCTCCCATCCAATCATCAAGGTTCCTTTTGAAGAGGGCCAAGGAGGCGCTCTGCTTGACATGTATGGGCAGTCTGTTCCAGAGTATGGGAGTCTCTGGGTCAGGAACCTATCCCTCCAGCATGTTTTGTTCATTGTAATGACAAGGTTTAGATCCCTGGAGCATGTGGCTCTGAGGAACTGGGATTTCTTTAAGTGGAGCATGTCCAACAGCTCAGGGTTTGACATGGCCTTATATGTTAAGCAGAGATCGCCTCTGAGTAGACAATATGCCACAGAGTATAGCTGGAGTTTTTTTAGATGGTCAGCATAAGGCATCTGCTTTAGACCTGTGATTCTTTTAGTGAGGTATTTCTGTGGCCTTTCCAACTGTTGCAGATGTCTTGTGAGGTACATACCAAATGGGGCATTATACTCTATAATGGGTCTAATGAGGGATGAGTACAGTGGGACAATGACCTCCTTTTTTCTGGATGAAAAGCTCTTAGTGATGAGGTGTGCCAAATAGAAGGATTTCCTGACTGTTGTGGCGATGTGGTTATCAAAGGTGAGACCACTGTCCACCTGTGTCCCTAAGTTTCTCATCACACTTTCGCTGTTTAGTGTACTGCCACCGATGTGGTAATTCATGAATACATGTTTTTTTTCCAAAGAGGATAACTATACATTTCTTGGCATTAAGCTTGAGGTCATGGCTCTGGCACCAGGCATGTTTCTGTAAGGCCCTTTTGTAGAATATCTACCTTTGTGGAGGGGAATAACTGTTGCTGTGCACCACTCTATGGGTGTGTAGCCTTTGGAGAGGCTGAGTTTGAACAGTGTGTTTAGGTGAGGGCTTAATTCGTCTTTGAGATCATGTAAGACGTAGCCTGGGACACCATCCAGTCCCATTGATGCTGTGTTTTTGGCTTTGGAGAGGGCTATTTTAACCTGATTGTCTGTGATTTCAGGGGCTCTACATTCTTCTGGTATGATTATGGGCCCTTTTGGTCAGCCATAGTCCTCCTGTGCTTGTCTGTACCTCTGAGAAGTATATGCCAAATAGGAGGGGTCCTAGGACTGAGCCCTGGGGAATGCCACTTGTAACTGGTTTAGAGTCAGACCTAGCTCCCACAACACTATCATGTAGGTTCTGTCTGTGAGCCAATTGGCAACCCATCTTGTGACATAGGGGTTTATGTTCAGACTGTTGAGCTTGTCTATAATACCAGAATGGGGAATGGTGTTGAAGGCCTTTGCGAGGTCTAGGTAGGCTGTGTGTACCACCTTTCCCTCGTCTATAGCCTTGGTAACTGTCTCAAAGAAGCCCACCAGTTTTAGAAGGCATGATCTGCCCTTAACAAAGCCGAACTGGGTATGGTCCAGTGTTTGGAGGTTCCCAATGTCTCTGTTAATGAGTTCCATGATGATGTGCTTCATAGCCTTGCAGAACAAGCTAGTCAGGCTTATAGGGTGATAGTTCTCGGGGTCTGTTGTGGCTCCACGTTTGTGGAGTGGAATAACCATTGCTGTGCACCACTCTATGGGTATGTAGCCTGTGGAGAGGCTGAGTTTGAATAGTGTGTTTAGGTGACGGGTAATTCGTCTTTGAGCTCATGTAGGACGCAGCCTGGGACACCATCCAGTCCCATTGATGCTGTGTTTTTGGCTTTGGAGAGGGATATTTTAACCTGAGTGTCTGTGATTTCAGGGATCTACATTCTTCTGGTATGGTTATGAGCCCTTTTGGGGGTGAGAGGGGGTGAAGTTTGCACTGAACCTGTCTGCCAGGATGTTGGCAATATCGGTTGGTTCAGAGTATTTTGTGCCATTCTGTACTAACTCTGAGCAGATCTGAGCATTGCCACTTAGATTCTTGACATAGCTAAAGAATGCCTTGTGGTTATCTTTGGAGTCCTTGGCAAGTTTTCTTTCAAAGCTCGCCTTGGACGATTTTATGAGGGATCATAGTTTCTTGCTGATACTGATCAGGGTTGTCTTCCCTTCTTGGGATTTTACTCTTTTCTGTACTAGTTTCCTCCTTCTGTTGTATAGCTTGTTTATGGCAGGGGTCCACCAGACTGGTTTCCTTTTCTTGAGGAGTGAGTCTTGGTTTTGCTTGGGCTAGCACAATCCATGCATTCTTGTAGGTGCCTTTAGAATGCATTAGTAAAGGATTTTGCAGCTTGGACAGTGTTATCCTTTAGCATGGGGGCTTTGAAACTTTCCACCTCTGTCTTAAGTAACGTGAAGTTTGCTTTTGAAAAGTTTTTAACAGTGATTTCCTTGTCTGGGGGTGTGGGCGAAATGTGGATATCCAAAGTGATTTGTTTATGGTCAGATCTAACCAGCGAGGGGTTGATGTCCAGTGTGGAACACCGGTCGCCCATGTTGGTGATGACCAGGTCCAATATGTTGTCACCTCTGGTGGGAGTGTTGTCCACTTGTTCCAGGGTGTTTGAGTATATAAATTCTAGGAAATGTTGGGCAAGGGAGTAAGTACTTGAGTAGTTCTCTCAATTAGTGTTTGTGTAGTTGAAATCACCCAATATTAAGGTGTTTGGTAGGACCTTTATGTTACCCAGTGTTTCCAGAAATGTGGAATGGGGGTCCTGGGACATGGTGGGTGATCTGTAGCAAGCTAAAATTTGAATTGCAGTTTTGCCCGTTGTTAGTTGCACATGGATAATCTCTGAAGCATCGTGCTGTGCCACTAACCTGGAGGTGTGGGTATACTTGATGAATATGGATACTCCCCTGCCTTTTGTATTTCGGTCCGGGTTCTGTGGCCAAAATGTATGGTATGAGTTGTAGCCTTGTAGTGCTGGGGTGCTCTCCGGAGCCTTAAACCAGGTTTCTGTTACTGCACATATATCAATTTTCTCCATATTGAGGAGTGCCTTGAGTGCGTGCATTTTGAGGTTTAGACTTCTGGCATTGAGTAGTATTACCCTCAGATTTTTGTTACTTGTGCTATTTACACCGGTGGGTTTGTCTTTTGAGCCTTGTCTAAAAAAGGCAATATGGGGGTGGCAAGAGCCTTGGCCAGTATTCGAAAGCCTAAGGGTGACAGGTGCAAGCCATCTCTAGCGAAGCAGCATGGCTTGTTGAGCATGTCATCCCAGGCAGACACACACTGGATCCCCTTTGAATGACACCAGAAACTTAGCCAATTGTTGAAATTGATCATTTTTTCTTTATACCGTGGTATCATTCTTGGTGAGGGCAGGATGCTACTCAGGGTCAGGGTCATACCGGCCTGGGCTATGTGATCAGAGAGCTCTTCCATGTCTCTTTTCATGTAGTCCAGGGAGGTACGGCTCAGGTCATTTACACCAACATGGACAATGACAGAGTCGTATTTGTACTTGTTCTGGAGTGACCTGAGTGCTTGTGTTATGTGGCGGATCCTGGCACCTGACAGGCAGATTACAGTAACCTTTTCCTTATTCAGCCTAGTGAGTGGGACGTCAGTGTGCCTGACTATAGAGTCACCTATTACTAGTATGTTGGGTATGTTATTTTGCCTTGAGGGCTGTGATTGAGTCGCACACTGGTCTTGTGAAGTATGTGTTTCATGGTTTGTGTTGGGGGGTGGAGGTTGCTTGGATGTCTGCTTTGGAGGGCACTGTTGCTTTTGCAGATTTTTATTTAGAGCCTCCAAGTATATTTTCGTGTATTTATGTGTGTTTTTACCGGTGCTGGTTTAATGGGTCTATGTGAGACTGGTGGTGTGCTGCCACTATTTCCCTTCTCCTCTTGACTGTCTGATCCAGTCTTGGGTTGAGAAAGTTTAGCCTTCAGTTTGGCTGTATAATTACATCTCTTGCATGTATTAGTGTTTGGTGGTAGGAGGAGAGGGTTGTCTGTGTACATGAGGCAGTTGTTACATTGCCTCAAAATGCCCAGATTCACCAGTTAGACTGGAGAGTACACCTGAAACTGTCCTTTGGACATGCCTGGATAGGTACAGTAAACTGTTTTACTGAATGCTGGTAAGGTCAAATAGAGAGCCTTGTCCTTTTGTAGTGCTAGGGTTTATAAGTGCTTGCTATGAGTTTTGAGCAAGTGCCCGGCTGAGAAATGAATGGCTTGAGTGCTTAAGTTGAAAGTTTGTCTAGTTCCAAGGGAAAAATTGAAGAGGAGACTTTGTGGAGCCGGGAATAGTTATAGCTTAGCTAACCTGCGCTGCCGCGCAAAACCGGGCAAATGTGTTTTTTATAGCAGGGAAATGAAAGAGATAGAAATTAGCCCAAAATGGCCAATAAACTACTACTTTCTCTCCTGAAACCACTCCTCCAGGGACAGACAGGCTGCTCAAAGCTCCCATCTCTGACAGGTGAACAGAGAAACTTCCTTCTATCCAAATAAGGTATGGGCAAACACAGAGATCTGTAACATAGCCCTGAATTCAGCAATAACCTGAAAACTGGACTATACTAGACTAGAAAGGCAGGAAACAAGCATTTATATATATATATATATATATATATATCTATATATATCTATATCTATATATATATATATATATATATATATATATATATATATATATTTCAGACAAAAAGCAGATACAATCAAAAAACACTTTAAATGCGCATAAAAAGATGTTTATTCTTATATATCTCAGTTCAGAGTTGTAGTCAATGCCCCTAGTAATAAAGAAGAAGAAACACAAATACAATAAAAGTAGATGAATAAAGTGCAATATATATATATATATATATATATATATATATATATATATATATATATATATATATATATATATATATATATATATATATAAGACAATAGAAAACAAACAATCTGATTTAAACAAGTTACCCAATTAACCAGAAAAAACTCAAGACTGAGCCCTGTTCCAGCAGTCTTCAATCAGACAAGTTCTAACTGTACACTCCAGCTACTAGGGTGCAGGGGAACCTTCTCCTTTGCCTGGATCAGTGCTCAAGTTATACAAACAAAGCTAAATTCAGCAGGCCTGAATCTGGCCCTATGCTACAGCAACAAGGTTCACCAATTTCAGAAAGAAACAGTTTGAATAAGCAGGCACAATATGCCTGTGACCAGAAATTCCCAGCTCAGAAGTGCAGAATCCAGCCTCTCCTCCCACAAGAGTGCAGACCACAAACCTTCTTAGTGTAGAATAACTGGCCTGAAGCCTAAGTGCTTAAACCAGAACTAATACACTTTTAGAATAGCAGACACTGAGCTTTCAATCAGCAATTCCCAGCTTAGAAGGATGTAAGCTATCTGTCCTGCCACAACAGTGCAGACCACAAACCTTCTTAATGTAAAACAACCAGTATGAAACCTAAGTGCTTAAACCAAAAGACTTAGAATAACAGTTACAGTTTAAT